>NC_088867.1:52315372-52523828 GCF_032884065.1 Artemia franciscana
ACATAGCTATTACCCTCGAAAACTAAAACTTTTGAAATAGGAAAAGAGCCTTTAATCACATTCTTTACCATGTGCAATCATAAAATAGTCTAATATCTTCATTTTTTCAACATACTTAGCTCTTACCCCCGAAAACTAAAACTTTTGAAATAGGAAAAGAGTCTTTAATCAAATTCTTTACCATGTGCAATCATAAAATAGTCTAATATTTTCATTTTTTCCACAGACATAGCTATTACCCTCGAAAACTAAAACTTTTGAAATAGTAAAAGAGCCTTTAATCACATTCTTTACCATATGCAATCATAAAATAGTCTAATATCTTCATTTTTTCCCACAGACATAGCTATTACCCTCGAAAACTAAAACTTTTGACATAGGAAAAGAACCTTTAATCACATTCTTTACCATGTGCAATCATAAAATAGTCTAATATCTTCATTTTTTCAACATACGTAGCTCTTACCCCCGAAAACTAAAACTTTTGAAATAGGAAAAGAGCTTTTAATCACATTCTTTACCATTTGCAATCATAAAATAGTCTAATATCTTCATTTTAAAAACATACGTAGCTCTTACCCCCGAAAACTAAAACTTTTGAAATAGGAAAAGAGCCTTTAATCACATTCTTTACCATGTGCAATCATAAAATAGTCTAATATCTTCATTTTTTCCACAGACATAGCTATTACCCTCGAAAACTAAAACTTTTGAAATAGGAAAAGAGCCTTTAATCACATTCTTTACCATGTGCAATCATAAAATAGTCTAATATCTTCATTTTTTCCACGGACGAAGCTATTACCCTCGAAAACTAAAATTTTTGACATAGGAAAAGAGCCTTTAATCACATTTTTTACCATGTGCAATCCTAAAATAGTCTAATATCTTCATTTTTTCCACGGACGAAGCTATTACCCCCGAAAACTAAAACTTTTGACATAGGAAAAGAGCCTTTATCACATTCTTTACCATATGCAATCATAAAATAGTCTAATATCTTCATTTTTTCCACAGACATAGCTATACCCTCGAAAACTAAAACTTTTGAAATAGGAAAAGAGCCTTTAATCACATTCTTTACCATGTGCAATCATAAAATAGTCTAATATCTTCATTTTTTTTACGGACGAAGCTGTTACCCCCGAAAACTAAAACTTTTAACATAGGAAAAGAGCCTTTAATCACATTCCTTTTCCATGTGCAATCATAAAATAGTCTAATATCTTCATTTTTTCCACAGACATAGCTATTACCCTCGAAAACTAAAACTTTTGAAATAGTAAAAGAGCCTTTAATCACATTCTTTACCATATGCAATCATAAAATAGTCTAATATCTTCATTTTTTCCACAGACATAGCTATTACCCTCGAAAACTAAAACTTTTGACATAGGAAAAGAGCCTTTAATCACATTCTTTACCATGTGCAATCATAAAATAGTATAATATCTTCATTTTTTCAACATACGTAGCTCTTACCCCCGAAAACTAAAACTTTTGAAATAGGAAAAGAGCTTTTAATCACTTTCTTTACCATTTGCAATCATAAAATAGTCTAATATCTTCATTTAAAAACATACGTAGCTCTTACCCCCGAAACTAAAACTTTTGAAATAGGGAAAAGAGCCTTTAATCACATTCTTTTACCATGTGCAATCATAAAATAGTCTAATATCTTCATTTTTTCCACGGACGAAGCTATTACCCCCAAAAACTAAAACTGTTGACATAGGAAAAAAGCCTTTAATCACATTCTTTACCATGTGCAATCATAAAATAGTCTAATATTTTCATTTTTTCCACAGACATAACTATTACCCTCGAAAACTAAAACTTTTGAAATAGGAAAAGAGGTTTTAATCAGATTCTTTACCATGTGCAATCATAAAATAGTCTAATATCTTCATTTTTTCCACGGACGAAGCTATTACCCTCGAAAACTAAAACTTTTGACATAGGAAAAGAGCCTTTAATCACATTCTTTACCATGGTGCAATCCTAAATAGTCTAATATCTTCATTTTTTCCACGGACGAAGCTATTAACCCCCGAAAACTAAAACTTTTGACATAGGAAAAGAGCCTTTAATCACATTCTTTACCATGTGCAATCATAAATAGTCTAATATCTTCATTTTTTCCACAGACATAGCTATTACCCTCGAAAACTAAAACTTTTGAAATAGGAAAAGAGCCTTTAATCCACATTCTTTACCATGTGCAATCATAAATAATCTAATATCTTCATTTTTTCAACATACTTAGCTCTTACCCCCGAAAACTAAAACTTTTGAAATAGGAAAAGAGTCCTTTAATCAAATTCTCTACCATGTGCAATCATAAAATAGTCTAATATCTTCATTTTTTCCACATACATAGCTATTACCCTCGAAACTAAAACTTTTGAATAGTAAAAGAGCCTTTAATCACATTCTTTACCATGTGCAATCATAAAATAGTCTAATATCTTCATTTTTTCCACATACATAGCTATTACCCTCGAAATATAAAACTTTTGAAATAGTAAAAGAGCCTTTAATCACATTCTTTACCATATGCAATCATAAAATAGTCTAATATCTTCATTTTTTCCACAGACATAGCTATTACCCTCGAAAACTCAAACTTTTGACATAGGAAAAGAGCCTTTAATCACATTCTTTACCATGTGCAATCATAAAATAGTCTAATATCTTCATTCTTTCCACGGACGAAGCTATTGCCCTCGAAAAACTAAAAATTTTGAAATGAGAAAAGAGCCTTTAATCACATTCTTTACCATGTGCAATCATAAAATTGTCTAATATCTTCATTTTTTACACAGACATAGCTCTTACCCCCGAAAACTAAAACTTTTGAATAGGAAAAGAGCCTTTAATCACATTCTTTACCATGTGCAATCATAAAATAGTCTAATATCTTCATTCTTTCCACGGACGAAGCTATTGCCCTCGAAAAACTAAAACTTTTGAAATAAGAAAAGAGCCTTTAATCACATTCTTTACCATGTGCAATCATAAAATTGTCTAGTATCTTCATTTTTTCCACAGACAATAGCTATTACCCTCGAAAACTAAAACTTTTGACATAGGAAAAGAGCCTTTAATCACATTCTTTACCATGTGCGATCATAAAATAGTCTAATATCTTCATTTTTTCAACATACGTAGCTCTTACCCCCGAAAACTAAAACTTTTGAAATAGGAAAAGAGCCTTTACCTCACATTCTTTACCATTTGCAATCATAAAAAAGTCTAATATCTTCATTTTTTCCACGGACGAAGCTATTATCCCCGAAAACTAAACTTTTGACATAGGAAAAGAGCCTTTAATCACATTCTTTACCATGTGCAATCATAAATAGTCTAATATCTTCATTTTTTCAACATACGTAGCTCTTACCCCCGAAAACTAAACTTTTGAAATAGGAAAAAGAGCCTTTAATCACATTCTTTACCATGTGCAATCATAAAATAGTCTAATATCTTCATTTTTTCCACAGACATAGCTATTACCCTCGAAAACTAAAACTTTTGAAATAGGAAAAGAGCCTTTAATCACATTCTTTAATATGTGCAATCATAAAATAGTCTAATATCTTCATTTTTTCCACAGACATAGCTATTACCCTCGAAAACTAAACTTTTGAAATAGGAAAAGAGCCTTCAATCACATTCTTTACCATATGCAATCATAAAATAGTCTAATATCTTCATTTTTTTCAACATACGTAGCTCTTACCCCCGAAAACTAAAACTTTTGACATAGGAAAAGAGCCTTTAATCACATTCTTTACGATGTGCAATCATAAATAGTCTAATATCTTCATTTTTTCCACAGACATAGCTATTACCCTCGAAAACTAAAACTTTTGAAATAGGAAAAGAGCCTTTAATCAGATTCTTTACCATGTGCAATCATTAAAATAGTCTAATATCTTCATTTTTTTCCCCGGACGAAGCTATTACCCTCGAAAACTAAAACTTTTGACATAGGAAAAGAGCCTTTAATCACATTCTTTACCCTGTGCAATCATAAAATAGTCTAATATCTTCATTTTTTCCACGGACGAAGCTATTACCCCCGAAAATTAAAACTTTTTACATAGGAAAGAGCCTTTAATCACATTCTTAACCTAGTGCAATCATAAAACAGTCTAATATCTTCATTTTTTTCCACAGACATAGCTATTACCCTCGAAAACTAAACTTTTGAAATAGGAAAAGAGCCTTTAATCACATTTTTTACCATGTGCAATCATAAAATAGTCTAATATCTTCATTTTTTCAACATACGTAGCTCTTATCCCCGAAAACTAAAACTTTTGAAATAGGAAAAGAGCCTTTAATCACATTCATTACCATGTGCATTCATAAAATTGTCTAATATCTTCATTTTTTCCATAGATATAGCTATTACCCTCGAAAACTAAAACTTTTGACATAGGAAAAGAGCCTTTAATCATATTCTTTACCATATGCAATCATAAAATAGTCTAATATCTTCATTTTTTCCACGGACGAAGCTATTACCCCCGAAAACTAAAACTTTTGAAATAGGAAAAGAGCCTTTAATCACATTCTTTACCATGTGCAATCATAAAATAGTCTAATATCTTCATTTTTTCCAAGGACGAAGCTATTACCCCCGAAAAACTAAAACTTTTGACATAGGAAAAGAGCCTTTAATCACATTCTTTACCATGTGCAATCATAAAATAGTCTAATATCCTCATTTTTTCCACAGACATAGCTATTTCCCTCGAAAACTAAAACTTTTGACATAGGAAAAGAGCCTTTAATCACATTCTTTACCATATGCAATCATAAAATAGTCTAATATCTTCATTTTTTCCACGGACGAAGCTATTACCCTCGAAAACTAAAACTTTTGACATAGGAAAAGAGCCTTTAATCACATTCTTTACCATGTGCAATCATAAAATAGTCTAATTTCTTCATTTTTTCCACAGACCTAGCTATTACCCTCGAAAACTTAAACTGTTTGACATAGGAAAGAGCCTTTAATCACATTCTTACCATGTGCAATCATAAAATAGTCTAATATCTTCATTTTTTTCCACGGACGAAGCTATTGCCCCCGAAAACTAAATTATTTGAAATAGGAAAAGAGCCTATAATCACATTCATTACCATCTGCAATCATAAAAAAGTCTAATATCTTCATTTTTTCCACGGACGAAGCTATTATCCCCGAAAACTAAACTTTTGACATAGGAAAAGAGCCTTTAATCACATTCTTTACCATGTGCAATCATAAAATAGTCTATTATCTTCATTTTTTCAACATACGTAGCTCTTACCCCCGAAAACTAAAACTTTTGAAATAGGAAAAGAGCCTTTAATCACATTCTTTACCATGTGCAATCATAAAATTTCATAATATCTTCATTTTTTTCACAGACATAGCTATTACCCTCGAAAACTAAAACTTTTGAAATAGGAAAAGAGCCTTTAATCACATTCTTTAATATGTGCAATCATAAAATAGTCTAATATCTTCATTTTTTCCACAGACATAGCTATTACCCTCGAAAACTAAACTTTTGAAATAGGAAAAGAGCCTTCAATCACATTCTTTACCATATGCAATCATAAAATAGTCTAATTATCTTTCATTTTTTCAACATACGTAGCTCTTACCCCCGAAAACTAAAACTTTTGACATAGGAAAAGAGCCTTTAATCACATTCTTTACGATGTGCAATCATAAAATAGTCTAATATCTTCATTTTTTCCACAGACATAGCTATTACCCTCGAAAACTAAAACTTTTGAAATAGGAAAAGAGCTTTAATCAGATTCTTTACCATGTGCAATCAAAAAATAGTCTAATATCTTCATTTTTTTCCCCGGACGAAGCTATTACCCTCGAAAACTAAAACTTTTGACATAGGAAAAGAGCTTTAATCACATTCTTTACCCTGTGCAATCATAAATAGTCTAATATCTTCATTTTTTTCCACGGACGAAGCTATTACCCCCGAAAATTAAAACTTTTGACATAGGAAAAGAGCCTTTAATCACATTCTTTACCATGTGCAATCATAAAATAGTCTAATATCTTCATTTTTTCCACAGACATAGCTATTACCCTCGAAAACTAAAACTTTTGAAATAGGAAAAGAGCCTTTAATCACATTTTTTACCATGTGCAATCATAAAATAGTCTAATATCTTCATTTTTTCAACATACGTAGCTCTTATCCCCGAAAACTAAAACTTTGAAATAGGAAAAGAGCCTTTAATCACATTCATTACCATGTGCATTCATAAAATTGTCTAATATCTTCATTTTTTCCATAGATATAGCTATTACCCTCGAAAACTAAAACTTTTGACATAGGAAAAGAGCCTTTAATCACATTCTTTACCATATGCAATCATAAAAATAGTCTAATATCTTCTTTTTTTCCATGGACGAAGCTATTACCCCCGAAAACTAAAACTTTTGAAATAGGAAAAGAGCCTTTAATCACATTCTTTACCATGTGCAATCATAAAATAGTCTAATATCTTCATTTTTTCCAAGGACGAAGCTATTACCCCCGAAAACTAAAACTTTTGACATAGGAAAAGAGCCTTTAATCACATTCTTTACCATGTGCAATCATAAAATAGTCTAATATCTTCATTTTTTCCACAGACATAGCTATTACCCTCGAAAACTAAAACTTTTGACATAGGAAAAGAGCCTTTAATCAAATTCTTTACCATTTGCAATCATAAAATAGTCTAATATCTTCATTTTTTCCACGGACGAAGCTATTACCCTCGAAAACTAAAACTTTTGACATATTCAAAGAGCCTTTAATCACATTCTTTACCATGTGCAATCATAAAATAGTCTAATATCTTCATTTTTTCCACAGACATAGCTATTACCCTCGAAAACTAAAACTTTTGAAATAGGAAAAGAGCCTTTAATCACATTCTTTAACTTTTGAAATTTCTAAACTTTTGAAATAGGAAAAGCGCCTTTAATCACATTCTTTACCATGTGCAATCATAAAATAGTCTAATATCTTCATTTTTTCAACATACGTAGCTCTTATCCCCGAAAACTAAAACTTTTGAAATAGGAAAAGAGCCTTTAATCACATTCTTTACCATATGCAATCATAAAACAGTCTAGTATCTTCATTTTTTCCACAGACATAGCTATTACCCTCGAAAACTAAAACTTTTGAAATAGGAAAAGAGCCTTTAATCACATTCTTTAACTTTTGAAATTTCTAAACTTTTGAAATAGGAAAAGCGCCTTTAATCACATTCTTTACCATGTGCAATCATAAAATAGTCTAGTATCTTCATTTTTTCCACAGACATAGCTATTACCCTCGAAAACTAAAACTTTTGAAATAGAAAATGAGCCTTTAATCACATTCTTTACCATTTGCAATCATAAAATAGTCTAATATCTTCATTGTTTCAACATACAAGCTATTACCCTCGAAAACTAAAACTTTTGAAATAGGAAAAGAGCCTTTAATCACATTCTTTACCATGTGCAATCATAAAATAGTCTAATATCTTCATTTTTTCCACAGACATAGCTATTACCCTCGAAAACTAAAACTTTTGAAATAGGAAAAGAGCCTTTAATCACACTCTTTACCGTGTGCAATCATAAAATAGTCTAATATCTTCATTTTTTCTACAGACAAAGCTATTACCCTCGAAAATGAAAACTTTTGACATAGGAAATGAGCCTTTAATCACATTCTTTACCATGTGCAATCATAAAATAGTCTAATATCTTCATTTTTTCCACGGACGAAGCTATTACCCCGAAAATTAAAACTTTTGACATAGGAAAAGAGCCTTTAATCACATTCTTTACCATGTGCAATCATAAAATAGTCTAATATCTTCATTTTTTCCAGAGACATAGCTATTACCCTCGAAAACTAAAACTTTTGACATAGGAAAAGAGCCTTTAATAACATTCTTTACCATATGCAATCATAAAATATTCTAATATCTTCATTTTTTCCACGGACGAAGCTATTACCCCCGAAAACTAAAACTTTTGACATAGGAAAAGAGCCTTTAATCACATTCTTTACCATATGCAATCATAAAATAGTCTAATATCTTCATTTTTTCCACAGACATAGCTATTACCTTCGAAAACTAAAACTTTTGAAATAGGAAAAGAGCCTTTAATCACATTCTTTACCATGCGCAATCATAAAATAGTCTAATATCTTCATTTTTTCAACATACGTAGCTCTTACCCTCGAAAACTAAAACTTTTGAAATAGGAAAAGAGCCTTTAATCCTATTCTTAACCACGTGCAATCATAAAATAATCTAATATCTTCATTTTTTCCACGGACGAAGCTATTACCCCCGAAAACTAAAACTTTTGAAATAGGAAAAGAGCCTTTAATCACATTCTTTACCATGTGCAATCATAAAATAGTCTAATATCTTCATTTTTTCAACATACGTAGCTCTTACCCCCGAAAACTAAAACTTTTGACATAGGAAAAGAGCCTTTAATCACATTCTTTACTATGTGCAATCATAAAATAGTCTAATATCTTCATATTTTCCACAGACATAGCTATTACCCTTGAAAACTAAAACTTTTGAAATAGGAAAAGAGCCTTTAATCACATTCTTTACCATGTACAATCATAAAATAGTCTAATATCTTCATTTTTTTCCACGGACAAAGCTATTGCCCTCGAAAACTAAAACTTTTGACATAGGAAAAGAGCCTTTAATCACATTCTTTACCCTGTGCAATCATAAAATAGTCTAATATCTTCATTTTTTCCACGGACGAAGCTATTACCCCCGAAAATTAAAACTTTTGACATAGGAAAAGAGCCTTTAATCACATTCTTTACCATGTGCAATCATAAAATAGTCTAATATCTTCATTTTTTCCACAGACATAGCTATTACCCTCGAAAACTAAAACTTTTGAAATAGGAAAAGAGCCTTTAATCACATTTTTTACCATGTGCAATCATAAAATAGTCTAATATCTTCATTTTTTCAACATACGTAGCTCTTATCCCCGAAAACTAAAACTTTTGAAATAGGAAAAGAGCCTTTAATCACATTCATTACCATGTGCATTCATAAAATTGTCTAATATCTTCATTTTTTCCATAGATATAGCTATTACCCTCGAAAACTAAAACTTTTGACATAGGAAAAGAGCCTTTAATCACATTCTTTACCATATGCAATCATAAAATAGTCTAATATCTTCTTTTTTTCCATGGACGAAGCTATTACCCCCGAAAACTAAAACTTTTGAAATAGGAAAAGAGCCTTTAATCACATTCTTTACCATGTGCAATCATAAAATAGTCTAATATCTTCATTTTTTCCAAGGACGAAGCTATTACCCCCGAAAACTAAAACTTTTGACATAGGAAAAGAGCCTTTAATCACATTCTTTACCATGTGCAATCATAAAATAGTCTAATATCTTCATTTTTTCCACAGACATAGCTATTACCCTCGAAAACTAAAACTTTTGACATAGGAAAAGAGCCTTTAATCAAATTCTTTACCATTTGCAATCATAAAATAGTCTAATATCTTCATTTTTTCCACGGACGAAGCTATTACCCTCGAAAACTAAAACTTTTGACATATTCAAAGAGCCTTTAATCACATTCTTTACCATGTGCAATCATAAAATAGTCTAATATCTTCATTTTTTCCACAGACATAGCTATTACCCTCGAAAACTAAAACTTTTGAAATAGGAAAAGAGCCTTTTATCACATTCTTTAACTTTTTAAATTTCTAAACTTTTGAAATAGGAAAAGCGCCTTTAATCACATTCTTTACCATGTGCAATCATAAAATAGTCTAATATCTTCATTTTTTCAACATACGTAGCTCTTATCCCCGAAAACTAAAACTTTTGAAATAGGAAAAGAGCCTTTAATCACATTCTTTACCATATGCAATCATAAAACAGTCTAGTATCTTCATTTTTTCCACAGACATAGCTATTACCCTCGAAAACTAAAACTTTTGAAATAGGAAAAGAGCCTTTAATCACATTCTTTAACTTTTGAAATTTCTAAACTTTTGAAATAGGAAAAGCGCCTTTAATCACATTCTTTACCATGTGCAATCATAAAATAGTCTAGTATCTTCATTTTTTCCACAGACATAGCTATTACCCTCGAAAACTAAAACTTTTGAAATAGAAAATGAGCCTTTAATCACATTCTTTACCATTTGCAATCATAAAATAGTCTAATATCTTCATTGTTTCAACATACATAGCTATTACCCTCGAAAACTAAAACTTTTGAAATAGGAAAAGAGCCTTTAATCACATTCTTTACCATGTGCAATCATAAAATAGTCTAATATCTTCATTTTTTCCACAGACATAGCTATTACCCTCGAAAACTAAAACTTTTGAAATAGGAAAAGAGCCTTTAATCACACTCTTTACCGTGTGCAATCATAAAATAGTCTAATATCTTCATTTTTTCTACAGACAAAGCTATTACCCTCGAAAATGAAAACTTTTGACATAGGAAATGAGCCTTTAATCACATTCTTTACCATGTGCAATCATAAAATAGTCTAATATCTTCATTTTTTCCACGGACGAAGCTATTACCCCCGAAAATTAAAACTTTTGACATAGGAAAAGAGCCTTTAATCACATTCTTTACCATGTGCAATCATAAAATAGTCTAATATCTTCATTTTTTCCAGAGACATAGCTATTACCCTCGAAAACTAAAACTTTTGACATAGGAAAAGAGCCTTTAATCACATTCTTTACCATATGCAATCATAAAATATTCTAATATCTTCATTTTTTCCACGGACGAAGCTATTACCCCCGAAAACTAAAACTTTTGACATAGGAAAAGAGCCTTTAATCACATTCTTTACCATATGCAATCATAAGATAGTCTAATATCTTCATTTTTTCCACAGACATAGCTATTACCTTCGAAAACTAAAACTTTTGAAATAGGAAAAGAGCCTTTAATCACATTCTTTACCATGCGCAATCATAAAATAGTCTAATATCTTCATTTTTTCAACATACGTAGCTCTTACCCTCGAAAACTAAAACTTTTGAAATAGGAAAAGAGCCTTTAATCCTATTCTTAACCACGTGCAATCATAAAATAATCTAATATCTTCATTTTTTCCACGGACGAAGCTATTACCCCCGAAAACTAAAACTTTTGAAATAGGAAAAGAGCCTTTAATCACATTCTTTACCATGTGCAATCATAAAATAGTCTAATATCTTCATTTTTTCCACAGACATAGCTATTACCCTCGAAAACTAAAACTTTTGAAATAGGAAAAGAGCCTTTAATCACATTCTTTACCATGTGCAATCATAAAATAGTCTAATATCTTCATTTTTTCCACAGACATAGCTATTACCCTCGAAAACTAAAACTTTTGAAATAGGAAAAGAGCCTTTAATCACATTCTTTACCATGTGCAATCATAAAATAGTCTAATATCTTCATTTTTCCCACAGACATAGTTATTACCCTCGAAAACTAAAACTTTTGAAATAGGAAAAGAGCCTTTAATCACATTCTTTACCATGTGCAATCATAAAATAGTCTAATATCCTCATTTTTTCCACAGACATGGAATTTAATCACATTCTTTACCATATGCAATTATAAAATAGTCTAATATCTTCATTTTTTCCACAGACATAGCTATTACCCTCGAAAACTAAAACTTTTGAAATAGGAAAAGAGCCTTTAATCACATTCTTTACCATGCGCAATCATAAAATAGTCTAATATCTTCATTTTTTCAACATACGTAGCTATTACCCTCGAAAACTAAAACTTTTGAAATAGGAAAAGAGCCTTTAATCCTATTCTTAACCACGTGCAATCATAAAATAATCTAATATCTTCATTTTTTCCACGGACGAAGCTATTACCCCCGAAAACTAAAACTTTTGAAATAGGAAAAGAGCCTTTAATAACATTCTTTACCATGTGCAATCATAAAATAGTCTAATATCTTCATTTTTTTCACAGACATAGCTATTACCCTCGAAAGCTAAAACTTTTGAAATAGGAAAAGAGTCTTTAATCACTTTCTTTACCATGTGCAATCATAAAATAGTCTAATATCTTCATTTTTTCCACGGACATAGCTATTACCCTCGAAAACTAAAACTTTTGAAATAGGAAAAGAGCCTTTAATCACATTCTTTACCATGTGCAATCATAAAATAGTCTAATATCTTCATTTTTCCCACAGACATAGCTATTACCCTCGAAAACTAAAACTTTTGAAATAGGAAAAGAGCCTTTAATCACATTCTTTACCATGTGCAATCATAAAATAGTCTAATATCCTCATTTTTTCCACAGACATAGCTATTACCCTCGAAAACTAAAACTTTTGACATAGGAAAAGAGCCTTTAATCACATTCTTTACCATGTGCAATCATAAAATAGTCTAATATCTTCATTTTTTCCAAGGACGAAGCTATTACCCCCGAAAACTAAAACTTTTGACATAGGAAAAGAGCCTTTAATCACATTCTTTACCATGTGCAATCATAAAATAGTCTAATATCTTCATTTTTTCCACAGACATAGCTATTACCCTCGAAAACTAAAACTTTTGACATAGGAAAAGAGCCTTTAATCACATTCTTTACCATATGCAATCATAAAATAGTCTAATATCTTCATTTTTTCAACGGACGAAGCTATTACCCTCGAAAACTAAAACTTTTGACATAGGAAAAGAGCCTTTAATCACATTCTTTACCATGTGCAATCATAAAATAGTCTAATATCTTCATTTTTTCCACAGACATAGCTATTACCCTCGAAAACTAAAACTTTTGAAATAGGAAAAGAGCCTTTAATCACATTCTTTAACTTTTGAAATTTCTAAACTTTTGAAATAGGAAAAGCGCCTTTAATCACATTCTTTACCATGTGCAATCATAAAATAGTCTAATATCTTCATTTTTTCAACATACGTAGCTCTTATCCCCGAAAACTAAAACTTTTGACATAGGAAAAGAGCCTTTAATCACATTCTTTACCATATGCAATCATAAAACAGTCTAATATCTTCATTTTTTCCACGGACGAAGCTATTACCCCCGAAAACTAAGACTTTTGACATAGGAAAAGAGCCTTTAATCACATTCTTTACCATGTGCATTCATAAAATTGTCTAATATCTTCATTTTTTCCACGGACGAAGCTATTACCCTAGAAAACTAAAACTTTTGAAATAGGAAAAGAGCCTTTAATCACATTCTTTACCATGTGCGATCATAAAATAATCTAATATCTTCATTTTTTCCACGGACGAAGCTATTGCCCCCGAAAACTAAATTATTTGAAATAGGAAAAGAGCCTTTAATCACATTCTTTACCATGTGCAATCATAAAATAGTCTAATATCAATTTTTTCCAAAGACGAAGCTATTACCCCCGAAAACTAAAACTTTTGACATAGGAAAAGAGCCTTTAATCACATTCTTTACCATGTGCAATCATAAAATAGTCGAATATCTTCATTTTTTCCACAGACATAGCTATTACCCTCGAAAACTAAAACTTTTGACATAGGAAAAGACCCTTTAATCACATTTTTTACCATGTGCAATCATAAAATAGTCTAATATCTTCATTTTTTCCACGGACGAAGCTATTACCCCCGAAAAGTAAAACTTTTGACATAGGAAAAGAGCCTTTAATCACATTCTTTACCATGTGCAATCATAAAACAGTCTAATATCTTCATTTTTTCCACAGACATAGCTATTACCCTCGAAAACTAAAACTTTTGAAATAGGAAAAGAGCCTTTAATCACATTCTTTACCATGTGCAATCATAAAATAGTCTAATATCTTCAATTTTTCCACAGACATAGCTATTACCCTCGAAAACTAAAACTTTTGAAATAGGAAAAGAGCCTTTAATCACATTCTTTACCATGTGCAATCATAAAATAGTCAAATATCTTCATTTTTTCCACGGACATAGCTATTACCCTCGAAAACTAAAACTTTTGACATAGGAAAAGAGCCTTTAATCATATTCTTTACCTTGATCATTCATAAAATAGTCTAATATCTTCAGTTTTTCCACAGACATAGCTATTACCCTCGAAAACTAAAACTTTTGACATAGGAAAAGAGCCTTTAATCACATTCTTTACCATGTGCAATCATAAAATAGTCTAATATCTTCATTTTTTCCACGGACGAAGCTATTACCCATGAAAACTAAAACTTTTGACATAGGAAAAGAGCCTTTAATCACATTCTTTACCATGTGCAATCATAAAATAGTCTAATATCTTCATTTTTCAACATACGTAGCTCTTACCCACGAAAACTAAAACTTTTGAAATAGGAAAAGAGCCTTTAATCACATTCTTTACCATGTGCAATCATAAAATAGTCTAACATCTTCATTTTTCAACATACGTAGCTCTTACCCCCGACAACTAAAACTTTTGAAATAGGAAAAGAGCCTTCAATCACATTCTTTACCATTTGTAATCATAAAATAGTCTAATATCTTCATTTTTTCAACATACATAGCTATTACCCTCGAAAACTAAAACTTTTTAAATATGAAAAGAGCCTTTAATCACATTCTTTACCATGTGCAATCATAAAATAGTCTAATATCTTCATTTTTTCAACATACGTAGCTCTTACCCCCGAAAACTAAAACTTTTGAAACAGGAAAAGAGCCTTTAATCACATTCTTTACCATGTGCAATCATAAAATTGTCTAATATCTTCATTTTTTCCACCGACATAGCTATTACGCTCGAAAACTAAAACTTTTGACATTGGAAAAGAACCTTTAATCACATTCTTTACCATGTGCAATCATAAAATAGTCTAATATCTTCATTTTTCCACGGACGAAGCTATTACCCCCGAAAACTAAACTTTTGAAATAGGAAAAGAGCCTTTAATCACATTCTTTACCATTTGCGATCATAAAATAGTCTAATATCTTCATTTTTTCAACATACATAGCTATTACCCTCGAAAACTAAAATTTTTAAAAAGGAAAAGAGCCTTTAATCACATTCTTTACCATGTGCAATCATAAAATAGTCTAATATCTTCATTTTTTCCACAGACATAGCTATTACCCTCGAAAACTAAAACTTTTGACATAGGAAAAGAGCCTTTAATCACATTCTTTACCATGTGCAACATACGTAGCTCTTACCCCCGAAAACTAAAACTTTTGAAATAGGAAAAGAGCCTTTAATCAGATTCTTTACCATTTGCAATCATAAAATAGTCTAATATCTTCATTTTTTCAACATACGTAGCTCTTACCCCCGAAAACTAAAACTTTTGAAATAGGAAAAGAGCCTTTAATCACATTCTTTACCATGTGCAATCATAAAATAGTCTAATATCTTCATTTTTTCCACGGAAGAAGCTATTACCCTCGAAAACTAAGACTTTTGACATAGAAAAAAAGAGCCTTTAATCACATTCTTTACCATGTGCAATCATAAAATAGTCTAATATCTTCATTTTTTCCACAGACATAGCTATTACCCTCGAAAACTAAAACTTTTGACATAGGAAAAGAGCCTTTAATCACATTCTTTACCATGTGCAATCATAAAATAGTCTAATATCTTCATTTTTTCCACGGACGAAGCTATTACCCCCGAAAACTAAAACTTTTGACATAGGAAAAGAGCCTTTAATCACATTCTTTACCATGTGCAATCATAAAATAGTCTAATATCTTCATTTTTTCCACAGACATAGCTATTACCCTCGAAAACTAAAACTTTTGAAAAAGGAAAAGAGCCTTTAATCACATTCTTTACCATGTGCAATCATAAAATAGTCTAATATCTTCATTTTTTCCACAGACATAGCTATTACCCTCAAAAACTAAAACTTTTGAAATAGGAAAAGAGCCTTTAATCACATTCTTTACCATGTGCAATCATAAAATATTCAAATATCTTCATTTTTTCCACGGACATAGCTATTACCCTCGAAAACTAAAACTTCTGACATAGGAAAAGAGCCTTTAATCATATTCTTTACCATGATCATTCATAAAATAGTCTAATATCTTCAGTTTTTCCACAGACATAGCTATTACCCTCGAAAACTAAAACTTTTGACATAGGAAAAGAGCCTTTAATCACATTCTTTACCATGTGCAATCATAAAATAGTCTAATATCTTCATTTTTTCAACATACGTAGCTCTTACCGTGGAAAAAATGAAGATATTAGACTATTTTATGATTGCACATGGTAAAGAATGTGATTAAAGGCTCTTTTCCTATTTCAAAAGTTTTAGTTTTCGGGGGTAATAGCTATGTATGTTGAGAAAATGAAGATATTAGACTATTTTATGACTGCAAATGGTAAAGAATGTGATTAAAGGCTCTTTTCCCATTTCAAAAGTTTTAGTTTTTGGAGGTAAGAGCTACGTATATTGAAAAAATTAAGATATTAGACTATTTTATGATTGCACATGGTAAAGAATGTGATTAGAGGCTCTTTACCTATTTCAAAAGTTTTAGTTTTGGGGGTAAGAGCTACGTATGTTGAAAAAATGAAGATATTAGACTATTTTATGATTGGACATGGTAAAGAATGTGATTAAAGGCTCTTTTCCTATTTCAAAAGTTTTGGTTTTCGAGGGTAATAGCTATGTCTGTGGCAAAAATGAAGATATTAGACTATTTTATGATTGCACATGGTAAAGAATGTGATTAAAGGCTCTTTTCCTATTTCAAAAGTTTTAGTTTTCGAGGGTAATACCTATGTCTGTGGAAAAATGAAGATATTAGACTATTTTATGATTGCACATGGTAAAGAATGTGATTAAAGGCTCTTTTCCTATGTCAAACGTTTTAGTTTTCGAGGGTAATAGCTATGTATGTGGAAAAAATGAAGATATTAGACTATTTTATGATTACACATGGTAAAGAATGTGATTAAAGGCTCTTTTCTTATGTCAAAAGTTTTAGTTTTCGAGGGTAATAGCTATGTCCGTGGAGAAACTGAAGATATTAGACTATTTTATGATTGCACATGGTAAAGAATGTGAGTAAAGGCTCTTTTCCTATTTCAAAAGTTTTACTTTTCGTGGGTAAGAGCTACGTATGTTGAAAAAATGAAGATATTAGACTATTTTATGATTGCACATGGTTAAGAATGTGATTAAAGGCTCTTTTCCTATGTCAAAAGTTTTAGTTTTCGAGGGTAATAGCTTCGTCCGTGGAAAAAATGAAGATATTAGACTATTTTATGATTGCACATGGTAAAGAATGTGATTAAAGGCTCTTTTCCTATGTCAAAAGTTTTAGTTTTCGGGGGTAATAGCTTCGTCCGTGGAAAAAATGAAGATATCAGACTATTTTATGATTGCACATGGTAAAGAATGTGATTAAAGGCTCTTTTCCTATGTTAAAAGTTTTAGTTTTCGAGGGTAATAGCTTCGTCCGTGGAAAAAATGAAGATATTAGACTATTTTATGATTGCACATGGTAAAGAATGTGATTAAAGGCTCTTTTCCTATGTCAAAAGTTTTAGTTTTCGAGGGTAATAGCTTCGTCCGTGGAAAAAATGAAGATATTAGACTATTTTTTGATTGCACATGGTAAAGAATGTGATTAAAGGCTCTTTTCCTATGTCCAAAGTTTTAGTTTTCGAGGGTAGTAGCTATGTCTGTGGAAAAAATGAAGATATTAGACTATTTTATGATTGCACAGGGTAAAGAATGTGATTAAAGGCTCTTTTCCTATTTCAAAAAGTTTAGTTTTCGAGGGTAATAGCTACGTATGTTGAAAAATGAAGATATTAGACTATTTTATGATTGCACATGGTAAAGAATGTGATTAAAGGCTCTTTTCCTATTTCAAAAGTTTTAGTTTTCGGGGGTAAGATCTACGTATGTTGAAAAAATGAAGATATTAGACTATTTTATGATTGCACATGGTAAAGAATGTGATTAAAGGCTCTTTTCCTATTTCAAAAGTTTTAGTTTTCGAGGGTAATAGCTATGTCTGTGGAAAAAATGAAGATATTAGATTATTTTATGATTGCACATGGTAAAGAATGTGATTAAAGGCTCTTTTCCTATGTTAAAAGTTTTAGTTTTCGAGGGTAATAGCTTCGTCCGTGGAAAAAATGAAGATATTAGACTATTTTATGATTGCACATGGTAAAGAATGTGATTAAAGGCTCTTTTCCTATGTCAAAAGTTTTAGCTTTCGAGGGTAATAGCTTCGTCCGTGGAAAAAATGAAGATATTAGACTATTTTTTGATTGCACATGGTAAAGAATGTGATTAAAGGCTCTTTTCCTATGTCAAAAGTTTTAGTTTTCGAGGGTAGTAGCTATGTCTGTGGAAAAAATGAAGATATTAGACTATTTTATGATTGCACATGGTAAAGAATGTGATTAAAGGCTCTTTTCCTATTTCAAAAAGTTTTAGTTTTCGGGGGTATGAGCTACGTATGTTGAAAAAATGAAGATATTAGACTATTTTATGATTGCACATGGTAAAGAATGTGATTAAAGGCTCTTTTCCTATGTCAAAAGGTTTTGTTTTCGGGGGTAATAGCTTCTTTCGTGGAAAAAATGAAGATATTAGACTATTTTATGATTGCACATGGTAAAGAATGTGATTAAAGGCTCTTTTCCTATGTCAAAAGTTTTAGTTTTCGAGGGTAATAGCTATGTCTGTGGAAAAAATGAAGATATTAGATAGACTATTTTATGATTGCACATGGTAAAGAATGTGATTAAAGGCTCTTTTCCTATTTCAAAAGTTTTAGTTTTCGAGGGTAATAGCTATGTCTGTGGAAAAAATGAAGATATTAGATTATTTTATGATTGCACAAGGTAAAGAATGTGATTAAAGGCTCTTTTCCTATGTTAAAAGTTTTAGTTTTCGAGGGTAATAGCTTCGTCCGTGGAAAAAATGAAGATATTAGACTATTTTATGATTGCACATGGTAAAGAATGTGATTAAAGGCTCTTTTCCTATGTCAAAAGTTTTAGCTTTCGAGGGTAATAGCTTCGTCCGTGGAAAAAATGAAGATATTAGACTATTTTTTGATTGCACATGGTAAAGAATGTGATTAAAGGCTCTTTTCCTATGTCAAAAGTTTTAGTTTTCGAGGGTAGTAGCTATGTCTGTGGAAAAAATGAAGATATTAGACTATTTTATGATTGCACATGGTAAAGAATGTGATTAAAGGCTCTTTTCCTATTTCAAAAAGTTTTAGTTTTCGGGGGTATGAGCTACGTATGTTGAAAAAATGAAGATATTAGACTATTTTATGATTGCACATGGTAAAGAATGTGATTAAAGGCTCTTTTCCTATGTCAAAAGGTTTTGTTTTCGGGGGTAATAGCTTCTTTCGTGGAAAAAATGAAGATATTAGACTATTTTATGATTGCACATGGTAAAGAATGTGACTAAAGGCTCTTTTCCTATTTCAAAAGTTTTAGTTTTCGAGGGTAGTAGCTATGTCTGTGGAAAAAATTAAGATATTAGACTATTTTATGATTGCACATGGTAAAGAATGTGATTAAAGGCTCTTTTCCTATGTCAAAAGTTTTAGTTTTCGAGGGTAATAGCTATGTATGTGGAAAAAATGAAGATATTAGACTATTTTATGATTGCACATGGTAAAGAATGTGATTAAAGGCTCTTTTCCTATTTCAAAAGTTTTACTTTTCGGGGGTAAGCGCTACGTATGTTGAAAAAATGAAGATATTAGACTATTTTATGATTGCACATGGTAAAGAATGTGATTAAAGGCTCTTTTCCTATGTCAAAAGGTTTAGTTTTCGGGGGTAATAGCTTCTTTCGTGGAAAAAATGAAAGTATTAGACTATTTTATGATTGCACATGGTAAAGAATGTGACTAAAGGCTCTTTTCCTATTTCAAAAGTTTTAGTTTTCGAGGGTAGTAGCTATGTCTGTGGAAAAAATGAAGATATTAGACTATTTTATGATTGCACATGGTAAAGAATGTGATTAAAGGCTCTTTTCCTATGTCAAAAGTTTTAGTTTTCGAGGGTAATAGCTACGTATGTTGAAAAAATGAAGATATTAGACTATTTTATGATTGCACATGGTTAAGAATGTGATTAAAGGCTCTTTTCCTATGTCAAAAGTTTTAGTTTTCGAGGGGAATAGCTTCGTCCGTGGAAAAAATGAAGATATTAGACTATTTTATGATTGCACATGGTTAAGAATGTGATTAAAGGCTCTTTTCCTATGTCAAAAGTTTTAGTTTTCGAGGGGAATAGCTTCGTCCGTGGAGAAAATGAAGATATTAGACTATTTTATGATTGCACATGGTAAAGAATGTGAGTAAAGGCTCTTTTCCTATTTCAAAAGTTTTACTTTTCGGGGGTAAGAGCTACGTATGTTGAAAAAATGAAGATATTAGACTATTTTATGATTGCACATGGTTAAGAATGTGATTAAAGGCTCTTTTCCTATGTCAAAAGTTTTAGTTTTCGAGGGGAATAGCTTCGTCCGTGGAAAAAATGAAGATATTAGACTATTTTATGATTGCACATGGTAAGAATGTGATTAAAGGCTCTTTTCCTATGTCAAAAGTTTTAGTTTTCGGGGGAATAGCTTCGTCCGTGGAAAAAATGAAGATATCAGACTATTTTATGATTGCACATGGTAAAGAATGTGATTAAAGGCTCTTTTCCTATTTCAAAAGTTTTAGTTTTCGGGGGTAAGAGCTACGTCTGTTGAGAAAATGAAGATATTAGACTATTTTATGATTGCACATGGTAAAGAATGTGATTAAAGGCTCTTTTCCTATGTCAAAATTTTAGTTTTCGAGGGTAATAGCTATGTCTGTGGAAAAAATGAAGATATTAGACTATTTTATGATTGCACATGGTAAAGAATGTGATTAAAGGCTCTTTTCCTATTTCAAAAGTTTTAGTTTTCGAGGGTAATAGCTATGTCTGTGGAAAAAATGAAGATAATAGACTATTTTATAATTGCACATGGTAAAGAATGTGATTAAAGGCTCTTTTCCTATGTTAAAAGTTTTAGTTTTCGAGGGTAATAGCTTCGTCCGTGGAAAAAATGAAGATATTAGACTATTTTATGATTGCACATGGTAAAGAATGTGATTAAAGGCTCTTTTCCTATGTCAAAAGTTTTAGTTTTCGAGGGTAATAGCTTCGTCCGTGGAAAAAATGAAGATATTAGACTATTTTTTGATTGCACATGGTAAAGAATGTGATTAAAGGCTCTTTTCCTATGTCCAAAGTTTTAGTTTTCGAGGGTAGTAGCTATGTCTGTGGAAAAAATGAAGATATTAGACTATTTTATGATTGCACAGGGTAAAGAATGTGATTAAAGGCTCTTTTCCTATTTCAAAAAGTTTAGTTTTCGAGGGTAATAGCTACGTATGTTGAAAAATGAAGATATTAGACTATTTTATGATGGCACATGGTAAAGAATGTGATTAAAGGCTCTTTTCCTATTTCAAAAGTTTTAGTTTTCGGGGGTAAGAGCTACGTATGTTGAAAAAATGAAGATATTAGACTATTTTATGATTGCACATGGTAAAGAATGTGATTAAAGGCTCTTTTCCTATGTCAAAAGTTTTAGTTTTCGAGGGTAATAGCTATGTCTGTGGAAAAAGTGAAGATATTAGATAGACTATTTTATGATTGCACATGGTAAAGAATGTGATTAAAGGCTCTTTTCCTATTTCAAAAGTTTTAGTTTTCGAGGGTAATAGCTATGTCTGTGGAAAAAATGAAGATATTAGACTATTTTATGATTGCACATGGTAAAGAATGTGATTAAAGGCTCTTTTCCTATGTTAAAAGTTTTAGTTTTCGAGGGTAATAGCTTCGTACGTGGAAAAAATGAAGATATTAGACTATTTTATGATTGCACATGGTAAAGAATGTGATTAAAGGCTCTTTTCCTATTTCAAAAAGTTTTAGTTTTCGGGGGTATGAGCTACGTATGTTGAAAAAATGAAGATATTAGACTATTTTATGATTGCACATGGTAAGAATATGATTAAAGGCTCTTTTCCTATGTCAAAAGGTTTAGTTTTCGGGGGTAATAGCTTCTTTCGTGGAAAAAATGAAGATATTAGACTATTTTATGATTGCACATGGTAAAGAATGTGATTAAAGGCTCTTTTCCTATTTCAAAAAGTTTTAGTTTTCGGGGGTATGAGCTACGTATGTTGAAAAAATGAAGATATTAGACTATTTTATGATTGCACATGGTAAGAATATGATTAAAGGCTCTTTTCCTATGTCAAAAGGTTTAGTTTTCGGGGGTAATAGCTTCTTTCGTGGAAAAAATGAAGATATTAGACTATTTTATGATTGCACATGGTAAAGAATGTGACTAAAGGCTCTTTTCCTATTTCAAAAGTTTTAGTTTTCGAGGGTAGTAGCTATGTCTGTGGAAAAAATGAAGATATTAGACTATTTTATGATTGCACATGGTAAAGAATGTGATTAAAGGCTCTTTTCCTATGTCAAAAGTTTTAGTTTTCGAGGGTAATAGCTATGTATGTGGAAAAAATGAAGATATTAGACTATTTTATGATTGCACATGGTAAAGAATGTTATTAAAGGCTCTTTTCTTATGTCAAAAGTTTTAGTTTTCGAGGGTAATAGCTATGTCCGTGGAGAAAATGAAGATTTTATGAATCTATTTTATGATTGCACATGGTAAAGAATGTGAGTAAAGGCTCTTTTCCTATTTCAAAAGTTTTACTTTTCGGGGGTAAGAGCTACGTATGTTGAAAAAATGAAGATATTAGACTATTTTATGATTGCACATGGTAAAGAATGTGATTAAAGGCTCTTTTCCTATGTCAAAAGGTTTAGTTTTCGGGGGTAATAGCTTCTTTCGTCGAAAAAATGAAGATATTAGACTATTTTATGATTGCACATGGTAAAGAATGTGATTAAAGGCTCTTTTCCTATTTCAAAAGTTTTAGTTTTCGGGGGTAATAGCTTCGTCCGTGGAAAAAATGAAGATATTAGACTATTTTATGATTGCACAGGGTAAAGAATGTGATTAAAGGCTCTTTTCCTATTTCAAAAAGTTTAGTTTTCGAGGGTAATAGCTGCGTATGTTGAAAAAATGAAGATATTAGACTATTTTATGATTGCACATGGTAAAGAATGTGATTAAAGGCTCTTTTCCTATGTCAAAAGGTTTAGTTTTCGGGGGTAATAGCTTCTTTCGTGGAAAAAATGAAGATATTAGACTATTTTATGACTGCACATGGTAAAGAATGTGATTAAAGGCTCTTTTCCTATTTCAAAAGTTTTAGTTTTCGAGGGTAATAGCTAGGTATGTTGAAAAAATGAAGATATTAGACTATTTTATAATTGCAAATGGTAAATAATGTGATTAAAGGCTCTTTTCCTATTTCAAAAGTTTTCGTTTTCGGGGGTAAGAGCTACGTATGTTGAAAAAATGAATATATTAGACTTATTTATGATTGAATATGGTAAAGAATGTGATTAAAGGCTCTTTTCCTATTTCAAAAGTTTTAGTTTTCGAGGGTAATAGCTATATCTGTGGAAAAAATGAAGATATTAGACTATTTTATGATTGCACATGGTAAAGAATGTGATTAAAGGCTCTTTTCCTATGTTAAAAGTTTTAGTTTTCGAGGGTAATAGCTTCGTCCGTGGAAAAAATGAAGATATTAGACTATTTTATGATTGCACATGGTAAAGAATGTGATTAAAGGCTCTTTTCCTATGTCAAAAGTTTTAGTTTTCGGGGGTAATAGCTTCGTCCGTGGAAAAAATGAAGATATCAGACTATTTTATGATTGCACATGGTAAAGAATGTGATTAAAGGCTCTTTTCCTATTTCAAAAGTTTTAGTTTTCGGGGGTAAGAGCTACGTATGTTGAAAAAATGAAGATATTAGACTATTTTATGATTGCACATGGTAAAGAATGTGATTAAAGGCTCTTTTCCTATTTCAAAAGTTTTAGTTTTCGGGGGTAAGAGCTACGTATGTTGAAAAAATGAAGATATTAGACTATTTTATGATTGCACATGGTAAAGAATGTGATTAAAGGCTCTTTTCCTATGTCAAAAGTTTTAGTTTTCGAGGGTAATAGCTATGTCTGTGGAAAAAATGAAGATATTAGATAGACTATTTTATGATTGCACATGGTAAAGAATGTGATTAAAGGCTCTTTTCCTATTTCAAAAGTTTTAGTTTTCGAGGGTAATAGCTATGTCTGTGGAAAAAATGAAGATATTAGACTATTTTATGATTGCACATGGTAAAGAATGTGATTAAAGGCTCTTTTCCTATGTTAAAAGTTTTAGTTTTCGAGGGTAATAGCTTCGTACGTGGAAAAAATGAAGATATTAGACTATTTTATGATTGCACATGGTAAAGAATGTGATTAAAGGCTCTTTTCCTATGTCAAAAGTTTTAGCTTTTGAGGGTAATAGCTTCGTCCGTGGAAAAAATGAAGATATTAGACTATTTTTTGATTGCACATGGTAAAGAATGTGATTAAAGGCTCTTTTCCTATGTCAAAAGTTTTAGTTTTCGAGGGTAGTAGCTATGTCTGTGGAAAAAATGAAGATATTAGACTATTTTATGATTGCACATGGTAAAGAATGTGATTAAAGGCTCTTTTCCTATTTCAAAAAGTTTTAGTTTTCGGGGGTATGAGCTACGTATGTTGAAAAAATGAAGATATTAGACTATTTTATGATTGCACATGGTAAAGAATGTGATTAAAGGCTCTTTTCCTATGTCAAAAGGTTTAGTTTTCGGGGGTAATAGCTTCTTTCGTGGAAAAAATGAAGATATTAGACTATTTTATGTTGAAAAATGAAGATATTAGACTATTTTATGATTGCACATGGTAAAGAATGTGATTAAAGGCTCTTTTCCTATTTCAAAAGTTTTAGTTTTCGGGGGAAAGAGCTACGTATGTTGAAAAAAATGAAGATATTAGACTATTTTATGATTGCACATGGTAAAGAATGTGATTAAAGGCTCTTTTCCTATGTCAAAAGTTTTAGTTTTCGAGGGTAATAGCTATGTCTGTGGAAAAAATGAAGATATTAGATAGACTATTTTATGATTGCACATGGTAAAGAATGTGATTAAAGGCTCTTTTTCTATTTCAAAAGTTTTAGTTTTCGAGGGTAATAGCTATGTCTGTGGAAAAAATGAAGATATTAGACTATTTTATGATTGCACATGGTAAAGAATGTGATTAAAGGCTCTTTTCCTATGTCAAAAGTTTTAGTTTTCGAGGGTAGTAGCTATGTCTGTGGAAAAAATGAAGATATTAGACTATTTTATGATTGCACATGGTAAAGAATGTGATTAAAGGCTCTTTTCCTATTTCAAAAAGTTTTAGTTTTCGGGGGTATGAGCTACGTATGTTGAAAAAATGAAGATATTAGACTATTTTATGATTGCACATGGTAAAGAATGTGATTAAAGGCTCTTTTCCTATGTCAAAAGGTTTAGTTTTCGGGGGTAGTAGCTTCTTTCGTCGAAAAAATGAAGATATTAGACTATTTTATGATTGCACATGGTAAAGAATGTGATTAAAGGCTCTTTTCCTATTTCAAAAGTTTTAGTTTTCGGGGGTAATAGCTTCGTCCGTGGAAAAAATGAAGATATTAGACTATTTTATGATTGCACAGGGTAAAGAATGTGATTAAAGGCTCTTTTCCTATTTCAAAAAGTTTAGTTTTCGAGGGTAATAGCTGCGTATGTTGAAAAAATGAAGATATTAGACTATTTTATGATTGCACATGGTAAAGAATGTGATTAAAGGCTCTTTTCCTATGTCATAAGGTTTAGTTTTCGGGGGTAATAGCTTCTTTCGTGGAAAAAATGAAGATATTAGACTATTTTATGATTGCACATGGTAAAGAATGTGATTAAAGGCTCTTTTCCTATTTCAAAAGTTTTAGTTTTCGAGGGTAATAGCTACGTATGTTGAAAAAATGAAGATAATAGACTATTTTATGATTGCAAATGGTAAAGAATGTGATTAAAGGCTCTTTTCCTATTTCAAAAGTTTTCGTTTTTGGGGGTAAGAGCTACGTATGTTGAAAAAATGAATATATTAGACTTATTTATGATTGCATATGGTAAAGAATGTGATTAAAGGCTCTTTTCCCATTTCAAAAGTTTTAGTTTTCGAGGGTAATAGCTAAGTCTGTGGAAAAATCAAAGATATTAGACTATTTTATGATTGCACATGGTAAAGAATGTGATTAAACGCTCTTTTCCTATTTCAAAAGTTTTAGTTTTCGAGGGTAATAGCTACGTATGTTGAAAAAATGAAGATATTAGACTAGTTTATGATTGCAAATGGTAAAGAATGTGATTAAAGGCTCTTTTCCTATTTCAAAAGTTTTAGTTTTCGGGGGTAAGAGCTACGTATGTTGAAAAAATGAAGATATTAGACTATTTTATGATTGACCCAAACACTTCAAGTTTTACTATGTAGTTTATCAGTGATTTCAACTTTTGCCAGAAGACACGGGCCGTAATTTCATGTCTATGAACCGCCGATTGTTCTTGAAGTAAAAGCTGCTGTATCTCGTCCCAAGATTGATTACATGTAAATGTAATAAATAAATCTGGACGACCCTAGAGACGAACATACACAATAGCATCTTGGGCATATTCATGCATATGACGGGGACTGCCAGCATATGACGAAGGTGAAATTGCGAATCTTCCCACCTTTGTGGTATTACCGTCATTTACAACTGCATCTCGCAAATGAATGTATTGTTCAGAGCGGAGCTTGGTCTGATTCAGGCGGATATATAGCAAACGTTCTGATTCAATTTTAGCATACATATTAACGACGTATTGGTGAAACAATTGACGGCATTTTAAAATATAATTTTCTACATCCTGCCGAATCATTAGTCTATAGGAATAATAATGCATTGCACTACATTTCTTATTCATTTCTTTGTTAGTGGCTGGATTCATCAATTTAATATTGAAGTGATAGCCGTCGGCTCCATCCCAAAAAATGATAGGATATGGTAGGGCATCGTAGCATCGATGAGTTTCAGCAATTCTTAACAACTGAGCGTTTCGCTTATGAAGAATAATATCTCGAGGTAAAAACTGATCACCGACCATAACGATTGCCACTTCGTCGATAGTTGGAGCATTGTATCTTCGCACATGTTGGCCAGGAGGCGTTTTGTCAGCGGAAATAACAATTTTACGCGCATCAGTAGGCATCAAATCGATGGCTGTTTTGAACAGACGCACTAAATTATTATTTTTGTGGAAAAGATGTTGCAATTTGGAAACGATTGTCCTTTCAACTTTGGGAGAAATTTCGCAACGTGCATTCAATTCAGAATTTGTATCACTGATGAACTATAATTGTAAAAATTTATGATTCTCGCCTGAGAATGGTAGAAGGGACCCTGCTCTATGATAAACTTGCCCTTTTACTTTGAAAGTAGACATAAATTGATGTGGATTTTCGATTTGGGCTCCAAACGACGTCATTTGGAAACATGAGTTATATTTTCTGATTTTTGACAAAAAACGTTTAGATTCTGACGAGTTCCAGTAAGGAAAGTCTTCAATGGCTCTGGTGGTGCAGCCAATAGAGGAAGTTTAACTTTTCCTGAGGCGCAATACATTCCCATTGTTTCACCTTTGAATTTCAAGGCTTTGCAATAGCGACAAATTTTAGACATAGTCCCGATTTGAACACATCTACTCAAGCTATAATCATCGACTGGGCTGTACCTGAATGCCAGGCGATAACTTTCAGGTTGCTCTGATTCCTCGGCACGCTTTCTTTTCTTACTTTCTCTATCAGCAGCAAGCCTGATTTCTTGCTGTTCTTGTGATTCCTCGGCACGCCTTCTTTTTTCACTTTCTCTTTTAGCAGCAAGTCTGGTTTCATGTTGCTCTGGTAGTTCCTCGGCATGCCTTCTTTTTTCACTTTCTCTTTTAGCCGCATGTCTGGTTTCGCGTTGCTCTGGTAGTTCCTCGGCACGCTTTCTGTTCTTTCTTTCTCCATCAGCCTCAACCCTGTTTCCTTGCTGTTCTTTTGATTCCTCGGTACGCTTTCTTTTCTTACTTTCTCTATCAGCCTCAAGCCTGTTTCCTTGCTGTTCTTTTGATTCCTCGGCACGCTTTCTTTTCTTACTTTCTCTATCAGCAGCAAGTTTTTTGGCATAGACTCTTTGAGCATCTTCCTCGGCTGTTACCATTGTAAGTTAATCAGTCATTTTAAAGTTAAACATTAATAGATTTCTACGTGAACACATGTCTTAAATATCTTTAATGACGTCACCGTCATAACAAAAATGACAACAACTAACTTTATGACGTCAGTCAACACACAAACATGACGTCACCCGACAGACAGACACATCCACAGACATCTTATTTTTATATAGATAGATATCGATATTCACAGGTGGGACATAGGGACACAACTACAATGGCACGTAACTAATATGGCGCGTAACGAGTTACGCGTGCGGGGGGCTTGGGGGGAGGGGGTGCGAAGCGCCCCCACCAACTAGGTGTTGGGGTGGCGCCACCCCAACAGCTAGTATATACATAAAAGTAAGTTGTCTGTGTGTCGAGTGACGTCATGTTTGGGTGTCGACTGACGTCATATTTGTTGATTGACGAAATTACACACCGGGACATCGGGACACAAATGACGACCGGGACACCGGGACATAGGGAACATAAATGACGACCGGGACACTCAAAGAGAAAGCAACCGGGACACAAGGAATGTTCGATTAGCAATCACCATCAACAAACCACCGGGACACAGGGAATATAAATGACGACCAGGGCACTCAAAGAGAAATTACAGACCGGGACACCGGAACACAAATGTCGACCGGGAGAAGAATGACGACCGGGACACAGGGAATATAAATAACGACTGCGACACTCAAGGAGAAATTACAGACTGGGACACCGGGACACAAATGACGACCGGGACACAGGGAAACAACAACAACGGGGACGCCAGGGGGCACAGGGGGATATATAAATAATGACAGGGAAACAGGGAATTTTTGATTAGCAATCATCATCAACAAAGCTCAAGGGCAATCATTAGAATAATTAGGTATAGATCTGAATACAGATTATTTTTCCCATGGACAGTTATATGTTGCATGTTCAAGAGTCGGTAAACCAGACAATCTATTTATATGCACAGACAATGGGACAGCCAAAAATGTTGTACATTCGCAAATTTTACGTAGTTAAAAAAAAAAATATATATCTATCTATATGCACAGGTGGGACACAGGGACATTACTACAATGGCGCGTAACTAATATGGCGCGTAACGACTTGCGCGCGCTGGGGGGGGGGTTGGTGGGTGGTGAAGCACACCCCAACTAGGTGCTGGGGTGGCGGGAGGCGCCATCCCAACAGCTAGTATATATATAAAAATAAGTTGTCTGTGTGTGTGTTTGCGAAGTTACGTCATGTTTGTGTGTCGAGTGACGTCATGTTTGTCGACTGACGAAATTAAAGACCGGGAAATTGCAGACTGGGACATCGGGACACAAATAACGACCGGGACACCGGGACATAGGGAATATAAATGACGACCGGGACACTCAAAGAGAAAGCGACTGCGACACAAGGAAGGTTCGAATAGCAATCACAATCAACAAAGCACCGGGACACAAATGACGACCGGGACACAGGGAATATAAATGACGACCAGGAAATAAGGAAAAAAAATAAAAAAACTAAAAAAGGGTAAAAACTACAAAAAAAAACTAAAAAAACTAAAAACTAATAAAAAACTAAAAAAGCTAAAAAACTAAAAAAACTAAAAAAGAAAAAAAAGAAAAAAAGGAAAAAAACTGAAAAATAAAGGAGAAAACAAAACTAAAAAAATTAAAATAAAAAAAACTAAAAAGGTAAAAACTACAAAAAAACTAAAAAGAAAAAAGAAAAAAAACTAAAAAAAAGTAAAAACCAAACACCGGGACACAAATGACGACCGGAACACAGGGAATATAAATGACGACCTGGACACAGGGACACAACTACAACGGGGACGCTGGGGGGCACAGGGGGATATATAAATGACGATGGGGAAACAGGGAATGTTCGATTAGCAATCACCATCAACAAAGCTCAAGGGAAATCATTAGAATCATGAGGTATAACTAAAAAAATTAAAAAAAGCTAAAAAACTGAAAACTAAAAAAAAAGACCAATTCAAAAACGAATGTATATGCAGACCGGGACACCGGGACACAAATGACGACCAGGATAGAAGGAATATAAATGACGACCGGGACACTCAAAGAGAAATTACAGACTGGGACACCGGGACACAAATGACGACCGGGACATCTATATATATATATGTATATAAATAAGTTGTCTGTGTGTGTGTGTGTGTCTGTCGAGTGACGTCATGTTTGTGTGTCGACTGACGTCATGTTTTCGACTGACGAAACTACAGACCGGGACATCGGGACACACATGACGACCGGGACACTGGCAAATAGGGAATATAAATGACGACCGAGACACTTAAAGAGAAAGCGACCGGGACACAAGGAATGTTCGATTAGCAATCACCATCAACAAAGCACCGGGACACAAATGACGACCGGGACACAGGGAGTATAAATGACGACCAGGACATAAGTAAAAAAAACTAAAAAAAATAAAAAAAGGTAAAAACTACAAAAAAACTAAAAAGAAAAAAAACTAAAATCTAATAAAAAAAACTAAAAAAGCTAAAAAACTAAAAAAACAAAAAAAGAAAAAAAGGAAAAAAACTGAAAAATGAAGGAGAAAACAAAACTAAAAACATGAACATAATAAAAACTAAAAAGGTAAAAACTACAAAAAAAATTAAAAAGAAAAAAGAAAAAACTAAAAAAAAGTAAAAACCAAACACCGGGACACAAATGACGACCGGGACACAGGGAATATAAATGACGACCTGGACACAGGGACACAACTACAACGGGGACGCCGGGGGGCACAGGGGGATATATAAATGACGACGGGGACACAGGGACTATTCTATTGGCAATCACCATCAACAAAGCTCAATGGCAATCATTAGAATCATGAGGTATAACTAAAAAAAATAAAAAAAGGTAAAAAACTGAAAACTAAAAAAAAGACCAATTCAAAAACGAATGTATATACAGACCGGGACACCGGGACACAAATGACGACCGGGACACCGGAACACAAGGAATATAAATGACGACCGGAACACTCAAAGAGAAATTACAGACTGGGACATCGGGACACAAATGACGACCGGGACACAGGGAATATAAATGAAGACCGGGACAAAGGGACAAAACTACAACGGGGACGCCGGGGGGGGGGGGCACAGGGGGATATATAAATGACGACGGCGACACAGGGAATGGTCGATTAGCAATCACCATCAACAAAGCTCAAGGGCAATCATTGGAATCACAGGGACACAACTACAATGGCGCGTAACTAATATGGCGCGTAACGACTTAAACGCGTGAGTGGGGGCTTGGGGGGATGGTTGCTTGGGGGCTTGAAGCGCCCCCACCAACTAGGTGTTTGGGTACTAGTATTGAACACTAGTATTGAATAAGACGTCATATTGACTGATACTTTATGTATAAAAGTAAAATAATTTGCTAAAGGCCAATTGTTACATTGGCAAAGGTTTAATGGCGGGGCCAAAGGTATAGATGATATCATATTGTAAAAGATAGATAACAGATAACAGACAGAATATTATATACTGCCTATAAGTCTATAATACTTAAAGACTTCTATAAATCTCTTAAATACATATTATATCCGATTAGATAAGTATATGGATGAGTATATATTTCCTTTTTTATATTTTTTTTTTTACATATAAGACAATATTATTCATTAAGTTATAATTTAATGTTGAATATTCTAAGGCTACCAAAATTAAAATTAACAGACAGTATAAATTGAACATATGTCTATATCTATATATTGTTTGTCTAATAAAGACTGTTGTCTAATAAAGACTCTCTAATAAACTTATAATTTATAAATTTATAAGATATAAGTAAAAAGGACTCTTGTTGGTATATGTGCAGCCATTTATTAACGCTAGAGAAATAATCCAAATATTCTACGGCTCTAAGCATCCGTCTCTAAACAGTGAGCATAGACCTGATGAAGTTGGATATGAAAAAGGAATTATATTGTTGGTATATGTGTAGCGCAGGGTTACCGCTAGAGCAACGCTCTAACTAGCTATAGCTTGGAGGCCTCCGTGCTTTTAAGCGATGAACATGGGCATGAAAAAAGAACTATATTGTTGGTCTATGTTTAAGAATTGATTACCGCCAGAGAAATCTATATGGATGGAAATAAGAGTCCAATAAAGCCTACAAAGCGAAGCGCCCCACCAACTAGGTGTTGGGGCGGTTCGAAGCGCCACCCCAACAGCTAGTTATATTATATAATTACATATTATTAATTACTTAGCACCAACTTAGTTCTTCATCTGTCCTGCAAAAATCACAGGTGGTCGTCCCTCTGGCGGCATTATGATTGGAGCAAAAAAGAGCATTAAGTGTGTTTTACTTGAAACCAATGATACTTTTGTTGCAGTTGATCAAGGCCATGTCGTTACTCCTGCAGTTTAAATGCCTACTAATTACAGAAACGAACAATCTAACGAACGTTTCGCTAAAGCATGTGCAAGAGTCTCAAAAATTTCTCATAAAATACGAACATCTGGCAAAGCCGTTTTACTCTGTGGTGATTTTAATGCTGACCTGACTATTCCTAGTTTACCGTGGTTCCAGATTTTATTATCATCACTACCGAAAGATCTATCAGTGGCAGCGAATAGCAAAAATTTTACTTATGTTCATAACTCAGGTAGCGTGGCAAATTTGGACTTTACAATTTCAGATCTTGAATGTTTAAAGAATTCTCTTGTTAAAGTATCAGAAGAAATTCTGATTAGTGATCATTCACACCTTGAATTGTCTGTTGTTTTAAACGTGTTTTGCCATAGATGTTGTAGTCCAAAATGGTTTCAGAAGCAGCTTCGGGATAGAGTAGACGTAAATTTAGATCAGTGCATATTAGATTATATTTTCAGTAGAATTAGAATTCCTTTTCATCTCCTGTCACAGTCTCAAAAATTTCATTCGTTGGAATTAGATATTTATTATGCTGAAATAGTTCATGCAATGAAAGTTGCGGCTTCCGTTGCGAAAAAGGGATGGTCTGCAATTCCAGGGTTGCATGAAGCAAAACAGAAACATCGGTTATGGTATCGTATTTGGGATCAATGTGACCGACCGAGAAATGGCCCCCTTTTCCAGATTGTTAAATCAACAAAAAAAGAAATATATAAACTTAGTGGCAACTTGGAAGAAACAACAAGTAAAAGATATATCAACCAAGATTAGGAATAATCCAAAGGTACTTTTTAATGAGGCTAATAAATTAACACAGTCATCAGCTGATTTATCAGAACAAATCCCGTTAGATCAATGGTAGGCTACGTACACTTTACCTCAGTCTTTTCATCTATTTTACCATCAATTGAATTAAGTTATCATGAATTGTGGTATAAGCATTTTTCTCAGCTGAACCCACATAAAAACCTAGTTTATTTTACTCCATCTTCGATTTCAACTCAAATTAGATCACTAAAATGTGGGAAGGCCCCAGCTTCAGACGGTTTGTTACCAGAGCACCTTATGTATGGTACTTCAAAATTACTAGAGCATCTTACGCTATTATTTCAAATAAAAATAACCCATCATTATGTCCCTTCTTTGATGGGTGAAGGTAAAGTAGTTTGTATACGCAAGAAGGGTAAGGATCTTTCACAATGTTCATCATGTAGACCAATAACACTTTGTTCTGTTATTAGTAAATTATTTGAATAAATTCAACTTCCATATTTAACAACAAAGTGTGATATGGGGGATCAACAGTTGGGTTTTGAAGTTTTGTAGGGGTTCAAAAGGCACACGCAATAATTCTAGAAATATTGGAACACCACGATAAGATTAAAAAACAATTATTTGTGTGTGGAGTTGATATTTCAAAAGTGTTTGATAGTATGTTGCGTAGCCACGCTTTTTTGTCACTGTTGCGTAGTGGGGTGAACCCATTTATAGGGCAGTGTTTGGCGGGCTGGTATGGTAATTCATCTGTGAGAATCTTTTCGGGAGGGCAACTTTCAGACCAAATTTATTTACGTCGCGGAGTTAAACAAGGGTCAGTTCTTAGCCCTTTTATATTTAATAACGCTATTAGGTCAGCCACACGGTTCATACCCCCATATGTGATTAAGGGTATCGACATTAGCCACTTATCGTATGCTGATGATATTTTGTTGTTCTCGGCTAATTTAATATCAATGCAGAATGCAATTAATATATTAAACTCACATCTACGAGTGATAGGATTAGAGATTGAACCATCTAAAACAGAATTCCTAGTGGCGAATAGTAAAAGTGATATCCACCATCACTGAATTGGGGTGGGATCACTTAATATTATTAATAAGGATACCATTAATTACCTTGGGTTGCCTTTTGGTCCGTCAATTAAACCTACGCGGGACTTGGTGTTATCATTTGTGTTGGGAAAACTTAGGAAAACATATGGCCTGCTAGTCAGGGTGAAAGGTCGTTTTGATAACAAACACTTGCTATAATTAAAATTCAATGTTTGCGCCTCATGTATTTTTCATTGTTCCATTTCTGAAGTTTTTGAGTAAAAGTGATAAAAAGCGCATCCGCGTTTACTTTTTCCAGTTTTGTAAATATTTTCTTGGAATTCCACTATGGTTCAAAAATAGTTATATTATACGAAAATTCCGAATATTTGATTTAACTGTTAAAATGGATCAACACTATGACCGATTTCTTAGACGGTCTAGAGAAAATAGAATAATTTTTCCCCTTAATTGTCTCATTAAATGGAAAAACAGTTCTGTCGTTATTTCTGTAATAAAATAGATATTTATGCGCTATGTTTATGGGTGCTATTTTATTAGTTATGTTTATGAGTCATGTTATTATTTATAGGTCATGTTTTGTGAGTGGTTTTTTGAGTTTTGTGAAAAAAAAAAACAGCTACGATTTACTGATTTTCATAAAAAGTGTAATTTTTATATTTTTCAGTTTTTTTCCATACTCCTCTGTATACATCTTTTGTATATAAAGAGGGCATAAATAAATTAATATTATTATTATTATTATATATATATATATATAAATATATAGATATATATATATATATAAATATATATATATATATATATATATATATATATATATATATATATATATATATATATATATATATATATATATATATATGTATATGTATATCAAACTATGAAACCACAATCATTTTTTCAGTAATGTTGGTTATGATGGTGATTTTTTTCTAGAAATAAAACACACATATTGAAATAATAATTTTTTCAGCAAAGTGCAAGTTATGTTTTGGTGTTTACAAGCTAATAAGGCGTCAATCCTACATCTCTTAGTTTTTGCTCGTTTTGTGTTGAAATCGGTTATTTATTGTAATTACTGCTTGTTTGGGATTTCATTTATTTATTGATGATGATTTATGGTAAATTTGCGCTTGAAAAATTATTTGAATATAATTCTGCCCATTTTGGGTTTAATGTAGCTCTTTATTTTTCTTTGGAAATTGCTTTTGTGAAACAAACTTTCCAGAATTAATTGAAGAAAAGCCACAGGTAGTGAAAATTCCTTACGTATATACAGTTGGGGTTATATTTACTTGACAGTCGTAGTAGAGGTGGGAAGGATTTGCGATTGAAATTGATGTTGTACTTGGATTTAGTAGGAAATTCTGATTCTAAGGATAAGTCTATTTCTTAGCTATCTTAATGTTATGTGAACCAAAAAATTCACCGAAAACACAGAGGACAACACTCACCTTTGATATGACACTGGACAATTAATTTAAATTGCCACTAATTATGCTTCTGTTTCGCTGTTTCAATTTATGTTTGGCATCTGTAAGAAAACTCATAAGCCGATCAAGAGCGAGATCTTGGGAGGCCCTTCCCCCAAGATCAGGTTGGTTGATTTTCCACCTTTGTAATCGATGTCAATCTCTTCAAAGAAAAAGCCTCAGGTTGTCAAACAGTTCGTGCTAACGAACTGTAGTAAGGAGTGACCCGGCTCAATAATAAACGAAACTCTAAAAAACAGAATTTTGATACTAAAAGATACACCAAAAGAATTGGATTTTCATGCTGATTTTGAATATATAAGTTTCATCAAATTTAGTCTTTGTTATCAAAGGTTACGAGCCTGAGAAAATTTGCCTTATTTTAGAAAATAGGAAAAAACACACCCTAAAAGTCATAGAATCTTAACAAAAATCACACCATCGAATCACACCATGCTCCTATCTACAAAAATGTGGAATTCCGTATTTTTTGCCAGAAGACAGATCACGGTTGCGTGTTTGTTTTTTTGTTTTGTTTTTTCTTCCCCAGGGGTTATCGTATTGACCAAGTGGTCCAAGAATGTCACAAGAGGGCTCATTCTAACGAAAATAAAAAGTTCTAGTGCCATTTTTAAGTGACCAAAAAAATTGGAGGGCACCTAAGCCCCCCTCCCACGCTCATTGTTTACCCAAAGTCAACGGATTAAAATTTTGAAATAGCCATTTTGTTCAGCATAGTCAAAAACCATAATAACTATGTCTTTGGGGATGACTTATTCCCCCATTGTCTCCGGGGTAGGGGCTGCAAGTTACAAACTTTGACCAATGTTTACATACAGGAATAGTTATTGGGAAGTGTACAGACGTTTTCAAGGGGATTGTTTTGGTTTGGGGGGGGGATTGAGGCGAGGGGGCTATGTGGGAGGATCTTTCCATGGAGGAGTTTGTCATGGGGGAAGAGAAAATCAATGAAAAGGGTGCAGGATTTTCTAGCATTACTATAAAAAAAAAAAATGAAAAAATAAACATGAAAAAGTTTTTTTCAATTGAAAGTAAGGAGTAGCATTAAAACTTAAAACGAAAAGAGATTATTCCGCATATGAGGGGCTCTTCTCCTCCTAAATACCTCGCTCTTTATGCTAAAATATCTTTAGTAATTTCAACTATTTATTCTAGGGCCTTTCTGATTCAGGGATAATTCTTAAAGAATTGAGACAAAACTTAAGCTTTATTGTAAAGAGCGAGGTATTAACAAGGGGACAGACCCTCTCATATACATAATAAAAGTATAAGAATATAGGAGTTTTTTACGTAGGTTAATTCTTAAGTTACGTATATTTTTTACTAGTGAAAATGTTCGCTAAAAATTAAAAGTTCTAGTTGCGGTAAAATTCTAGTTAATTGACTTCTTGCTATCTTGGAAAGGGTTTAGGTTAGGGAAATGAGACTTTCAGGGATGGGTCTAAAGGCTAAAGTATGTCCCTTTTTAAGGGTACCGTAGGGTGCCATTTTAAGTAACCGAAATATTGGAGGGCAACTAGGCCTTCTTATCCACCCCTTATTTCTCAAAATTGTCTGATACAAAACTAAGAGAAAGCCCTTTAGCCAACAAAAGAATTAACATGCAAATTTCAATTTAATAATTTATGTGCGGAGAGCCAAGATCAAACATGCATTAATTCAAAAACGTTCAGAAATTAAATAAAAAAAACTAGTTTTTCTTAACTGAAAGTAAGGAGCGAAATTAAAAGTTAAAACGAACAGAAATTACTCCGTGTATGAAGGGGCTGTTCCCTTCTCAACGCCCTACTCTTTACGCTAAAGTTTTTTACTGTTTAATAAAGTAGAATTGAGAGAAAGAGTCAAACTTTAGCGTATAAAGCGGGACGTTGAGAAGGGAACAGCCCCTTTCATACACGGAGTAATTTCTGTTCGTTTTAAGTTTTAATGTCGCTCCTTATTTTCAGTTAAAAAACTAGTTTTTTTTTATATTTAATTTGTTAGAAAGATCACAGGTGGTATCTTAATTAATCTCCCGGATATTTGTCTATTGTATGTTTGCTAACCAGTAGCTGTTGGCTTTTAAGTCTTTTATTTTCGCTATTGGTTGAAATCCAGTAACGTCACAAAATTGACCAATCAAAAATGAGATGGCTTGTTCAATATCAAGGAAAGCGGGAAAACCTGCCAACTTTTTCAGTTTGAGTTGAAAACTTTACAAGAAAGGACTTATGTCGGACTAAACAATAACTGTGTAATTTTGTATGTAATTTGATTTTTTACGTAGGCTAGGGGTATTTTAGGGTGTAGTTCTAGATGAAGGAATCTTTTGAGTAAATTCTAGTTTAGTTACCTTGGAAAGGGGTTAGGCTAGGAATATGAAGCTTTCAGGGATGGGTCTACAGACTAAATTATGTCCTGGGAAGGTATTTTTAAAGTACATACCTTCTCCCTGTAGAGGGTACTGACCTTTAAAATCATTGTTTTATAAAAGTGAAACCGATAAACGTATCGCAGTTCAGATAATTGACTTACCAATAAAGTGAACATGCCACTCGATGCCTTTGTTTGTGCTCTTTACGATTATTTGATCGCTTCTATTGCAAATTCAATTGAAGCACTTTTTGAGCTAACCTAAACTAAGCTTATTATAAATAATTTCGGCACTGAGACAATGTAGTATTATTTTGTCAAAAACGGCCGAGAAAACGGTGCTGAGAAAATGTAGCATTATTTTGTCGAAAACGACCGATAACTCATACTTTAATTGATAATTTGTCATTTTTAAGAGCTCACTTTATTGGTAAGTAAATAATATGAATTGTGGTACGTTTACCGTGAAACCTTGTAAAATAGATTTTCTGCTTAAATAAAGTACAAAAAAAAACTGTTTTCAAATTCAAAGTTTTGTTCAATCCCAATTTATGAGATTGTAAATATCTGCAAATGGCTTACATTTCCTAAATTTGAAAAAAAAAAAAAACAAACATTGATATGGCTTAAAATTCTACTGAAATATTCTAGTAATACTACTGAAATAACAGGAATGGCATTTCCAGAACTAAAACAAGAGAAAAACAGAATGATAACTGAAAATTAAATTAAAATATAGCTTGTCAAAATTTTAATAGGGATAGCCTAGACCTGTCAAGTAGGCAAATTCCTAGGACATATAAATCAGAAGAGGGTTAAAATAGAAGCTTGACAATATATTCCCAGAGTTTGTTTTTGCCCCCGTGATTCATTACTGAAAGTTTCATTTTCCTAACCTCCTTCCAAGTCAGAAAAAAACTAGAATTTTACCGTTTTTATATTGAAAAGTTCTTATTTTAGGTGAATCTAACTTTTAGGAACTGGCCCTGAGTTCTAGTTTAGGGGCTTCTGGCTATCTTGGAAAGTAGTTGAATCAGGTAAATGAATCTAGGGCCTAAAATATTTGCCGGGTTAGTTGTTCCTACTTTTTTGTTCTTAGGGTTTAGAAGATTGCATAGGCCAATATGACCTATCTAAATTTTGGAGAAAAAAATCACTTAATTTCAGATTTTCAATATTTTTCATTGGCTCTAGAGTAAAGGCCGAGAATAGAACCTCTTCAGAAGGAGACAGGTTAGAAAAAAAAGAGATGCATTTTTAGATTGCTAATTTATGCTTGTTTACATGGTTTGGTTCGACAATTTATCCCCTACCACCCTCTAATGGTCCCATGTAGCCTTAGGTTTTATAGAAAAAGGTAACATAATAAATGATGAAAACCGATTAAGAAATTGATAGAAATGGTGGGGGGGGGACGAGAAAATATGATTAATTGATAATTGCTGCATTCTGTAAAGAATTCCTTAAAAAGAAAGCTTAAAAAAGCCTTCCTAGGGTCTAATAGAAGCTAGGCTTTAAATTTACTCCTAGAAGATTCATTCTGCCAAGTAACCAGTTTTCAGTAGCATTAATCCTTTTATCTAGAGTTTTCTATATCTAAAGTGCATGAATTTGGCTATTTGGCAATACTCTTGTGAATGGCATCTTATGTGCTAAACATTATAGTAATATAACAGTAGCCTAGATTTGGTAAATGTATTGTGGTTGGCCACCACTGGAAGAATAATGCTAAGAAATTAGAAGTTCTATCATTATTTCCTCTTTATATTCTCTTTTTAATGGTACTAATTCTGTTTAGATTAATGGTCCAATCACTAATATTTACCATAGATTTAAATGAAAATAGAGCATACCTTTTAAGACGATGAATAGGACGGTTATCTCTCTGACAATACCACTGTAATCCTGAATGGATAATCTTCCTTTAATTTTTATGCTCAGCAAATCAATTAGAAAAATTCCACTACAAAGGGGAAAAAATAACCCCAAATTTCACACCAAAATCTGGCAGGAAATACTTAGTAAGTTTATTACCCACTCTCTCGAGATGCTTTATTAGTTTATACAGGACCCTAATGTAGGTTAATTCTGAGAGATCCCTGTTGGTGGTTCCAGGGGGCTGCTCTCTCCCCTCCAAATGTTTTCTGGCACCCCTATTTCTTGTTTTTTTCTACTTTTCACTCTTTTTTTAAAATGAATTTGTCAATTTAGTCAATTATCAGCGCCAATGTCAAATTGCGCCCCTCCCCAAGATTTTGCTTGCTGGCACCGTTGACACATTGCTCCCCCCCTTAGATTTTGCTCTAGATCCACCCCTGCACTGGTTATGCATGATGTTAGTTCTATAATTCAATCTAAAATTGTTCTCGGTCCAATTTCGAATGTTTGTTTCATTTGTGCATTGATTTTCAATCACCTTTATATCAGAAGAGTAAATATGTACAAGATTCTATTACGATACTGATTTAGCTTGCCTAATTAGGTGGTGAGTAGTGTCAATATGGTACGACTTGTATGCCACATATTATTAATTGCTGGTTTGAACTACCGAAGTGACATTTTGATTCTTCCGGGACCTAGTTCAGTGAATAGAAAAGTCTATTTGTCGTAATTTTAAAAGATTTCTTAGCTTTTTATTGAACTCGTCAGATGGCTATGTTTTCCTTATTGACTTTTTGCTCTGGATTTCCAAGGAGAAACTACTCCCGAATTTTTTTTTATTTTTTCATCATATTTCAACGAAAGCCATAGCAGATTAGAAGTTTCTATTTTTACCCGGGGTATTCATCTCTCTTTTCCATGCTTTTCTAAGTCTCTATAAATAATTAAGGCGAAAAATTTGCCGTAATGCGCTAATTTTTGCTTTTGTATTAGATTTTTCCGAATTTCCTGTGTCAAAACAGTCGTCAAATTATATATATATATATAATTAGCTGTCAGGTATGTTTGCATTATCAGTGATATAGCCCTTTATGAGCTTGAAAGCTCTTTACACAACAACCTTCTTTGATTCGTATTTTCGAGGTATTTCTACCTATCCATCTTGTCACTAAAATCTGATAGGTCTTACAAATTTTCCAGAATTCAATTGTTTGCGATGTTTGCTTCTAAACTGGCTAACCACTCATTTACTGTAGATTTAAATGAAAATAAAGCACTCTTCTTAAAGCAAAAGTTTTTCCAAATGCCCAAGTATTTATAGGCTCTCCCATTGTTATCTGATATGTGTACCATCAATTAGCGATGGTTGATATTGGTGGAATTAAAAATATTGCCGTCTCTGCATCATGCAAGGCTATAGAGTTGGTAAATTATTAGGCTAATGCCTGTTCCAACCGAATTTTTGGATCCAGTTTACTCTCCAAATATTAAGAGGGGTGACTCCAAGTGCTTCAAGCTTTGCTGGTGTGACTCCGACTCCAACCCTTAAATGTTATAGGCTGAACTTGGACTCCTTCTTAGCAGTTCGTCATACTCTGAACTCGCTGATTATTCATCTAAAGAATTTTTTCATCGATCGAACTGTATTTGCTCAAATCAGTTCCTGAACATGTTAAGCGTCACCTCCCTGACTCCATCTTTCACTCCTAACGACTTCAACACTATTATGATATTCGCATTTTTCTCGTGTTCTAGCGGGATACTTGGACTTGTGCTGTTTGCCTGAAAATTTATCTTGCCCAGGGAGAAAAACAGGTTTGTAACTTGTAAGGTCATCTGTAATAGTGGTCATTTCAAATTTCTCTCTATCTGATAGGTCAAACCGTTATCCGGCTAAGTCTTTGTGAAGACACTGGACTAATTTCAGTCCCAATAGATAGTACTTTAAATCAGGAACGAAGATATGGATCCGTTATCCATTGAATTTTGGATATAAAGGTTTTTTTTTTAGGGTGCTATTTGTGGCACCGATGTATGTAAGGCGGCAACAGCGCGTTATCTTTTGAGCTAAAGGAGAGGGGACTGTAATAGCCTCTCGACCAACTGTTTTAAACCCTTTCCACATTTTGTTTAAATGTTGGTGGGTTTTGGGGAGAAGGGGTGGGCAACCCACACTAATTTTTGTGACAAGAGGGAACCGAAGATTCGAATATATATATATTTATATATATTTTCTTGAGTGGAGGGTTTAATGTAAAGGATGGCACGCCCCTTTGAGGTGTTTTCTTGGATATTTATGGACACCAGGAAACACCCAAATTCGACAATCTGCGCATTTTCTAAAGCTAAGCATGTATTTTGTTTTGTGTAAGAATTTCAGTACTAGTTATATCATTGATCCATCGGATAGGATGATCAAGTTTAGGTGCTATGCATGTATCTCAATTCTCACCCCTCGGAAGGAACATTTTACTTGTGGATAATGTAAAGACATCATACATGTTTGCACTAGGCTATATTTTCGCTTTTTCGGCTACTATAATTATTGACGTGCTCTTTTTCCTAAGCATTTTAATACAATTTTGTTTATTTAGGGGCACCTGCTATGGGGCAAACATAACATTTTTCCCTCGTACTGGACTATCCTTATCTGATTTGACCATTTGGGATCTTTATGTTTATTTAAGATTTTTTTCAGTTCAAAGCAATTATCAATTATTTCTGTTTTACCAAACTTTAAACTACAATGTGGAAGTTCAAATAAATCTTTCGTAAGAGTTAAATTGAAATTGTATGGCCTTTATTTTAGCTTTTTGGGATGTTGCTGTTTTAATTGTTGAAGCCTATAGTAATTTTGGAGTGCTAACAGAATAAGGATTTTCCCAGGAGCTGCGGATGAAGTATGACAGATTGTCCAAGATCCTTCTTGTCGACCAACCATCTAGGGCCAAACGAAAAACAGGTTTTCCTCTAACGGGGCGGTAGGATGCCATAAGGGGAGATTTAACAGAAATTGGAACTACTTGGGAGGGTGTAAACAGGGATGCTTTGAATAGATTGGGGAGAAAGAAGAGTGTGTGTAGCTGTGTTGGCCTCAGGTGGTTTGGTGGTGCAGTGAGTAGTCAGAAGTAGTAGAAAGGTACTTGATGCCCAACATCAAGGTTGATTGATATCTGACAACGTGCTCGGATTTACATTGTGATCACGAGCATTTAGAGATATGGTTGAAGCGACAACAACTCAAATTACAACAAATAAGAGTTGGACAACCGTCCCTTCAAAAAGTGTAGAAGGTTAGCGTCCCACCTGCATTTTGTAAAATCACAGTAATAATCAAGGTTTACAAACAAAAACGATCACAAATAAAAGGGGCATTGCTGCGGCTCCAACCTTCCAAATGTTAGAGCATTATTTATGGCTAGTGAAAATAAATTCCAAAAGTGTGGTCTTCAAAACATCAACAATTAGAAACAAAATAAAAAAAATAGGATACAAAAAGTCGTTCTTTAAATAAATACTTTTGCGACTTTGAATTTCATCCAACAACATGGGAAATTTACAACCAAATGAAAATTTAAAACGAATATTATTAATTTTTGAAACGAATTTGAAAGGAGTATGTTTAAAAGGAAGAAAGTATAGGTGAGCATTTACTGTCTATAACACTTTTGATACTGAACTGGCCAAATAATCCAAATATAACAAAATATATGAAAAATAACAGATTGCCTGGAATTGAGGAGTTTATAATTTTACAATAATACAATGATAGAAGAACCCTTCAATAATTTTTTATTCAGTTAAGCAAAAATGACATTCTTAGCCGTTAGGGGGCTTAATAGGCTGATAGCTTCAACCCTAACCGTGAAAATTTCTCTTTATTTGAATTAAAAATCGTCATTTTCCCAATTCGACCATCTGGGGGGGGGGGGGGGAGTGGGGGTGGGCGGTTAAATAAATTTTTTTTTGAAAAATGAGGTATTTCTAACTTACGAAGGGGTGATCGGATCTCAATGAAATTTGATATTTAGAAAGATATTGTGTCTCAGAGCTCTTATTTTAAATCTTGACCGGATCTGGGGGAGTTGGAGGGGGGACTTACAATCTTGGAAAACGCTTAGAGTGGAGGGATCGGGATGAAACTTGGTGGAAAAAACAATCAGAAGTCCTAGATACGTGACTGGTATAACCGGAACGGATCAGCTCTATTTAGGGGAGTTGGGGGAGGATTACTTCTGAAAAAAATAGAAAAAATTTGGTATTTTTAACTTACGAAGTAGTGATTGGATCTTAATGAAATTTCATATTTAGAAGGACCTCGTAACTCAGATCTCTTACTTTAAATCCCAACTGGATCCAGAGTCATTATGGGGGGGGCCTAAAATTTCGGAAAACGCTTAGAGAGGAGGGATTGGGATGAAACTTGGTGGTAAAAATATGCAGAAGTCCTAGATACGTGATTGACGTAACCGGAAAGGATCCGCTCTATTTGGGGGAGTTTGAGGGGGTGGGTTAATTCTAAAAAATTAGAAAAAATAAGGTATTTTTAACTTACGAAGGAGTGGTCGGATCTTAATGAAATTTTGTATTTAGAAGGACCTCGTAATTCAGATCTCTTATTTTAAATCCAGACCGGATCCAGCGTCATTGGTGGGGGGGGGGAATCTTGGAAAACACTTGAAGCGGAGAGATTAGGATGAAACTTGGTGGGAAGAATAAAAACATGTCCAAGATACGTGACTGATATAACCGGAATGGATCTGTTCTCTTTGGTGGAGTTGGAGGGGGAGGGAGTTATTCGGAAAAATTAGAAAAAATGAGGTATTTTTGACTTATGAACGGGTGATCAGATCTTAATGAAAATTGATATTTAGAAGGATCTTGTGCTTTAGAGCTCTTATTTAAAATCCTGACCAGATCCGGTTTCATCGGGGGTAGTTGGAGGGGGAAACCGGAATTGTTGGAACACGTAGCTATGTAACATTTTTAAGTGTAGTTTAAGATTTATTGTATAGCAATGTTTTTTCTATACATAGTATTTTCTATTTATTTTTCAATATTAGGAGTTTACAAGATAATTTTTTTTTTTAATATATTTTGTTTTCAGTATAGTACAAATGATGGGAAAAGATTTAGACTTTTATGGCTGGGGAAGGGGGGAAAAGGGCAGTATATAATCATAGTGCTTGTTTATATTCGTTTTTGTTTCGTTGACTTATTCAATTTAATTTTAATCGTTATAAAATTTATTTATTCCTCTACATACCTGTTATTTGTTAGTTTTTTTATGATGTTTTATTTTAATTTCTGTTTGTTTTGCGTTTCATTTATCCTTTAATAATAATTTTTGGTCGATTTAAGTTTCAATTATTATAAGATTTTAGTTTGCCGGTTTTAAGTTTAATATGGCTCTTTTCTTTTTGAAAGTTTTTTATTATTAATTTGTGTTGATTTTTGACTGCCAAAGCTTTGTTTCATGTAATGACCAATTACTTTAGTGTCTCAGGTGTAAGACTTAACATATCCGATTCTAATCAAATAGTTATAATTAGTGGTTTTTGATCTACTTCAACCCGTTTTGATAACTTCATACCCTTTTGATAACCTAGATGTCCATAGTGTTTTTTAATTCAGTTTAACATCTCCCTCAGCATTTCCTGAAGGTCTAAGCTCTTCTCTGCATGCCTGGAAAGTTCCAGCTTAATTGACTCCAAAGATATTGCGGATACGCCTTTTTGATAACTTGGATGCATATAGCGTGTTTTAACTTAGCTCAACATACCCCCAATCCCCGAAATTTTATATTAATACCCTTAGTGTTTTTTGAAACACCCAGGTCAAACATTCCAACTTTTTCAGTGATAAATCCTGCATGTTAAAAACAGACAAATTGGATGATTTATAATCCTTCCTCCGGACTGTAAAGCGTTGCTATTAGACCTTGTGACTATTTTGAATAGAATGGCTTTTTAAGATTTCTATCAGTGTAAAAGGGAGTAGCTCAAGAATTTTTATTGGGGAGCAAGAGGGGTCTAGCCTATATCCATATAGTCAAGGGGAATGGGCTATAGAATATTTTTTTCTCTAAATTTTTGGAGGGACAACTGTCCCCCTTGCCTCCCCCGAAATAACGCCTCTGAAGGGGAGCATCTAAAACAGCAAGAAGATGGGGGGGCTGACTGTCCTCCGTTCCTTTTTCAACTTCCCTCTCGACATGAATTTAAAGGTTCAACTTAGTACTCTTAGCCATTCTTTAGATATTGCTCTTGTACCCTTTTGACAATCCTCCTACATATAATGGGTTTTTATTTTGTTTTAAAATTAATTTTAATCTAAATATCGAATGTTTTGTATCTCCCTTACTATTTTCTAAAGTTTTTTTTTTTTTTACCTTGATACCTTTAGACTTTTTAGAGGCTCAGGATCAAACATGCCCCCTTATCCCAACAACTAATCTTATATATAAACAATGAGCAACTTCTATGATGTGCAACGCTTGCCCCATGTGCCGTAGGGATTGGAGTTTCATTCCTGGAAGAATAGTTATTTGACTGTTTTGAACAAGATGGCCATTCCAAAATTTTGATCAGGTGTCTTGGGGGGGTTCAGCTAAACAGGACATCGGGAGAAGACCCTCTAACCATTTTTCATCATCCCCCCAGCATGTCCTCAAAGTTTGAACTTAATATCCTTAGGCGTTTTCGAGATAGTCCGTTCTCCGAGCCGTTCTAACGATAAGTCCTGCAATTAAAAAGGGTAAATTTTGTAATCATTGCCCTGTGAGCTTTGTCGGCTTTGCATCCCGAGAGGTATAGCTTCTAGACCTTTTGCCAATTTTGAAAAAAAATCGCTTTTTAGCAATATCTTCAGTTTTGAGGGGAGGTGGATCAAAAAGGGCAGGGGGGGCTTGAAGCCCTCAAATCACTTTTCAACGGCCCCCGTCAACATTCCTTGTAATTTTCAACTTAATACCCTCAGTCGTTTCCGAGATATGGGTGATACACCCTTTTGATAACCACCATGTACATAGCATGCTTCGATTGTGTTTGGCATTCCTATCCAAAGCTGTGGAGGGTTATGTCATCCCCTTAGGCGTAGTTATTTGGTGGGGGCTAGCATCCCTCCCACCACAGTATAACACCCATCTAAACATATCCTGAAAGTTTCAACTTGATACCCTCAGCCGCTCGAAGATCTGCCGGTACTTGTGTATTATTCAGAACACACTCAATAAGTGAAGTTAGGTTCTTTCGTGAAACAAACTACGATGCAGGTACATTTTATGAGAAAATCCGGTTCCATAGCGACAAAGACAAAACTCAATTTAGTTTGCTATGCATAGTGATAGAAGATAGTATCTGAACATGGATTTTGAAATGAACATTTGGAATTTGCTAAAGACTGAAAAAGAGGCAAATGTATTTTTCCAGGATAAGGGGTTGTAGCCCACAACAAAACAGTGCGTCAATGGACACAACATGACTTTATACTCTTAGGAACATTTAGGTTAGGCTAGGTTTACCTAATTAAAATGTACCTGCATCGTAGTTTGTTTCATGGAAGAACTTAACTTAACTTATTGAGTGTGTTCTGAATAATACACAGGTACCGATCTGCCTTTTTGATAAACTGGATGCGCATAGGGTCTTTATATTTAGTTTAAGATACCTTTCATCACTCTGAAAAGTTTCACCTTAATATCCTTGTCCTTTACGGATACATCCAGAATCGGAACTTTCCCCTTTTCCGAAGGATAAATCCCGCAAGTAGAGAATGAATAAATATCATAATTCACAATACTTGCCCCGGGGCTATTGTGGGATTGCATCCCTTGAGGCATATCTATTTGACCTTTTGTCTAGTTTTGATAAATTGACAATTAGAAAATTTCGACCATTGTTGAGGGAAGGGGCGCATAAAGAGGACAAAGAGGAGGAGGGTATGTTGGCATCTAATCTCTCTTCAGCATACTTCGAAAGTTTCAACCTAATACCCTCAGCCGTTGCTTAGATATTACTGATTTACTTTTTCACATCCAGCAAAGACAAACTATGTATTGGTTGTGTTTGGTGTTTTCGAAATATTATCCTGCTTAAATCGACCAACAAGAATAAATTTCAACTGTGGATAAGACAACATAGCCTTTGCACAGGTAACAAAGGAATTTAAAAGTTTCGGCCTAGGGGACATTCAATAGATTTAGTTTTTAATGGTAACAGATGGTCTTTGGATAATTTTACAATAGCATCGACATTCATCAGATATATGGTGCTAAGGTGGGGCTTTCAGGAGTCCATCCTTTTATGCTCTGAGGCAATTGAATGGTCATGGAGCTATTTTCTGTATGTTTGTCACGTATGTGTTACATATGTGTTTATACATGTTGTGTGTTACATATGTGTTTGATGGTGAGAACGCTGTCTCTTGTTGTTTTTATTTTCGCTCGTCTGTATGGAGACAATGTGTATCATAATATATTTATATATATATATATATATTTATATATATATATATATATATATATATATATATATATATATATATATATATATATATATATATATTTATCATGAAAAGAGAAATCACCAATGCAACAGCACAAACACAAAAAAAAGAGAGACGGAAGGAGAAAAGGAAGACTGTTTTCCTAAATTAGTGATTAATATAGACCAGCACTTGAATGAGGCCTTAACCCTGCTCATCCATACAAGCACATAGGTCAAACAGAATAGCCACACACAATCAACCATAAAGAATAATCCATGGACAGGCAGTCATGTCGTCAATAAGTATAAGTCGTCGTTTACCAAACAATAGAAAAAATAATATAGACAAATAATTCAGAGGCAACACCCAACATAAGGGCTCATCAGGAGAATACACTGGCCTACATAGGGTTTCGCCACTCTAAATTCTCTACCCAGCATAGTGTTGTGGCTACCACAGAATATCCATGGCATCCTCGCGTCAGGTATCACCCCCAAAATACATGCCTATGAAAAAAAAAAAAAAACAGCAAATGTAAAACAACCAAGTAAAACCAAAACAAGCTTATCCTGTTAATATATCCCTCCCTTTAGCAACAATAGGTAAACTAAATATTATAAATTTTACCAAATCACAAATATTAACACATTGCAAAAAACCTGAATGAACTAAACAATTATAGAATTCATCTTTACCATGTGGCTAATTTTTAAGAAAATCCGCTCAATTAGAAACACAATTCAAAATAAATGGCGCTGTGACAACATTTCTCGAACCTCCGAAATTAGTTGAAAATTTCTTTAAGCATTTCTAGATAATTCTTTTGATATTTATTTAAAAGTTCGTTATAATGAAAACTAAATTTTTTAAATTGCCAAGTTAATTTATTTGCAGAAAAACCTCTTGATATCAATTTTTGGCTTAAGATTTTACATCTATTTTTAAAATCAATATAATTTCTACAAATCCTTGCAAAACGAAGTAACTGAGAAAAACGCTGAATATGTGATATTTGAGTGTATATTACTTTCAGGGAATGGGAAACTAATCACTTCAAAATCAAAATCATCCGTTTTATTATACATTTTAAAACTTAATTTATTATTATCACAAATATTAATATTTAAATCTAAGAAATGATCTTCATGACCAGCGCCATGACTAGGCTCAAGAATAAGCTCTGATGGATATATATTTTTAGAAATATCAATGAAATCCTTACAATTTAAGACCAAAATATCATCTAAATATCTTTTTTTATTTGACAAAGCATGTTTTAAATTAATTAGATTATTCTTATCCATCATATATTTATATTCTAGTTGACTTAAAAACAAGTCAGCTATAAATGGGCTGGCATTCCTCCCCATGGGAATTCCCACAATTTGCTTGTACAAATCACCCCCAAATCTTATATAAGTATTGTATAAAACAAATTCCAATAACTCAAAAATCATATCCAACCTGTAACATCTCAAGTTAACTGTAGTATTAAAGCAATTTGTCCATATAGCTTTTTTATTATAAATGTCTATTTTTAAGAACCTTTTACTAGATAAAAAGAAAGATTTCTTGATAACTGTTTTTAAATTATCAAACACTACATTAAGTGATAAATTAGTATACATTGTCGCAAAATCGAAAGACTCAATTGTTTTAGCTGAAACCATTGTTAAAGAATCTATCACCTGCAGTGAATTATTAACACTCCAATATGGATTAAAATTCGAAAATTTTTTAATACCAGAACAGTAGGTTTTAAGTTTATTTACAATTTCCTTTAAAATTAAAGAGAGGTCAGTAGCAGCAATGCGGGTTGGACATTTAGCTGCTCCAGCAATAAACCGTGGTTTAGGGGGATTCTTATGAAATTTTACAGTCCAATATAGGAAAGGGAACTTTTTATAGTTGTCATTTATTTTAATATTAATTGGCTATCGAACCAATTTGATTTCAGTAAAGGTTGGAACTTTATTCAGTTGTTGAAATAACTCGTTTTGTAATTGTTATATTTTATGGCCTATTATTGTAATTTTTGAATTTCCTGGTGTGTTTTTTTTTTCCAGGTGTCTAGAATGTCTTCCAATCCTATCCTGCTGCGTGACCTGAATGAGTATCTTCTTTGTAAAATATGTTTTGGCTATTTGATCGATGCTACTACAATAACAGAATGCCTACATTCTTGTAAGTTCCGTCATTAATGATTCTATTGCTTCAATCTGATGCTGTCTTTGGCATAGCTGTTAGATACCAATAGGATATAGGCGTGTGCGGGATTTTCATCCAGGGGTATGGATGGCTATCCCCTAGCCACCAGTTAAAAAAAGTCCAACGTTCATTGCGCAAAAATATTATAAGCTTAAGACGTTGAATAATTCTTCCGATTATTAATATGTAAAATATAATTAAATTTATTGCTTTTTTATGTTTCAGTGACTTAATCAAGCAGTTCGTGGTAACTAACTGTAAGTACAGAGCGGCCGGGTTCAATAGTAACCGAAACTCTAAAAAATGGGATTCTTATATAAATAGATATATCAAAGAAATCAAAGAAATAGATACATCAAATAATGGAAACATTAGGTTGCATATCTTAGCGGTCGTTACCACTGTATGAGAAAGCGTTTCGGTCCGTCATTTACAAACTTCATGGAAGAATAGCAGCATCAAGCCGCTTGAGGCCAACACTTTTCTATTTAAATCTATTTAAATTTTAATCTTTATTTCTCCAGACAAAGTTCCATCTTACTTTAAGTCCTTTCTTGTCATAAAAACAATCAGAGCAAAGTTAAATAACTGTAGTTATCTAACTTTAATAGCTCATATTTTGACGGGTTTTTTAAACTTGGATTATTGTGTTCACTTTATGTTGTTTAGAATGCTTTAAGGCCATTCGATACTTTGAAAATCATTTTGTGAGCCCCAGCGTCAGCTGGCCGTCTCAAAGACAAAAGGATGAGAAAAGAATTTTCCCAGCACCACACGGACTCTCCAAAGCTACCCAAACAATTTATCTCCTTATCTATGTTTTTTTTTTTAGTTTGCAAAACGTGCATAGTAAAACACTTGCGAGGAAGTAATTTCTGCCCTGCCTGTGACGTCTTGGTTCATAAAACGAAACCGCTAATGCATATTAGGTAAGATGCTATGTAATAGTTGTTGTATTAATTAACTTAAAATAAAGATGTGGCTTAATATTTCTTCAAGTATTATTAAATGGGGCATAATATCTGCCCTGCCTGTCCCGCCTTGATTCATAAAACGAAACCGCTGATGCAAATCAGGTAAGATACTATGTAGTAATTTTTGCATTAGTTAGTTTAAAATAGAGATGTGCCTAGCATTTCTTCAATTTCTATTAGCTAGGATACGATTTCTGCCTATGATGTCCATACACATATTAAAATGACATGTATTCAAAAAAATACATAATAAAAAGAAGCTGCTAGTGCACATCAGGTAAAATGCTATCCAAGTATTTGTTCACTGGCTCATTTAAAGCAATTATATGGCTGAACATTGTATTTAATTAGTACTTTTAAACTTGGGAATTAGAAAAAATTAATTGTTTAATATGTAGCCTTTGATATTCGTATGGTTGAAAGGTATAAATCAGCGGTCTTTTTGGTCAACAAAAAGAGTTTTTTGGGTTCTTGAGCCTGTCAAATTTAAGAGAGACGAATTAAAGAAAGCAATATGAGATTACAGCGAAATCATAAATAACTGTAAAATTCTGAAGATCCGGGTGTGTAGTGACTGGCGATGACGCCTATGAAAAATCCAGTTAGGCTTTTTTATGGCACCAAACGACAAATAACTTAAGACCTGATATGTCTCTGTCCTGGAATATCAGCCACAGCCTACTGTTTTTTTACCTCTTTAGGTTTGTGTCTTTTGACTTTACTTTTGAAGGAATCTGCATGCGTATTTTTAGAATTGACGCCCTTTGAGACACCGTTCTAAGCGGGAGTACTCCGTCTGACAGAGCTGTTCTTTTTCAAGCATCCAGTATTTGCTGTCCCCTCTTGTTCCGTGTAGTCCAACCCTATCGTCTTTGGCGTGTTTCCCTTGACTGACAGCGGTACCATTCTAGATAGCTCGTCAGAAATGTCAAAAACTAGCGATTCAAGTCGAATTGATAACATGTCGCAGTGGTTCCCTATCGATATTACAGCTAGCCAGGCTTGTAGCTCGCTCTTAAAGTACTGTTTGAGATCATCTGCTGTGTTTCCAACAGGATATTAGGAGCCCTTGGAATAAGCGATGCGTTTTTGGTAATGGACCTAATGCGAAACGAGTAGCCTTTTGAGGAGTGATCGACTGGTTGGTTCTTGTGAGGAAGAATCACAGCTAGTTTTTACACGCGACAGTACCTTTTTGACAACAAGGTATGAATTAAAGGAATCAGGTTTTATGCCAATTTTACAGTGTAAAATTAAGCTTCTGCATCAAAAGTTATTAGTACTGGGTGGGCCCTGGAACATCAGGGAGAGCTGTTCAAGCGCTTGTTTAAAATCTAATTTCTTTGTCTAATCACTTTTTGTAAATTCATCTTAATAAATTATAACACCATCATAAAGTGTCATATGGTACCCAAAGTGCGCTTTGAGGACCATTTCGGAAACGGAATGGCTGGGAAGAACGAAATAGGCACTATTGATGATCTCTATGGCTGAGAACCATATTTCTGAGGCTAGCAATTACTCTTTTTCGATGTTTCCCCTCCCAGCCCCCTTAATAATGTCATTAAATAAAAAAAACAAGTTTTTCTAACTGAAAGTAAGGAGTGACATTAAATCTTAAAACGAGCAGAAATTACCCCGTATATGAAAGGGGCTGTTCCCTCTTCAACTCCCCGCTTTTTAAGCTAAAGTTTGACTCTTTCTCTCAACTCTACTTTTTAAAACAATAAAACTTTAGCGTAAAGAGCAGGGCGTTGAAGAGGGAAGAGCTCCTTTAATATACGGGGTAATTTCTGCTCGTTTTAAGTTTTAATGTCGCTCCTTACTTTCAGTTAGAAAAACTTGTTTTTTTTTATATTTAATTTCTGAACGTTTTTAAGTTAATCCATGTTTTGATTTCGGCTCTCCGCAGATGAATAATTAAAGCGAAATTTGCATATTTATTTATTTGGATAAATGGCTTTCCCATAGTTTTGATGGAATGATTTTGAGGAAAAAGTAGGGGGGAGGAAGTCCAGTTGCCCTCCAATTTTTTTGGTACTTAAAAAGGCAACTAGAACTATTAATTTTTACGAACGTTTTCATTAGTAAAAGATATACCTAACTTATGAATCAGTTTACGTAACAAACTTCTATGTTCGTATGTTTTTATAACGTATATGAGAGGGTTCGACCACTCGTCAATACCTTGCTCTTTACACTAAAGCTTTAAATTTTCTCCTGAATCACAAAGGCCGTATAATAAATAGTTGAAACTACAAAAAATGCTTTAGCGTAAAGAGCGAGGTATTAGGAGGAGGTGAGCCTGTCATAGACGTTATAATTTCTGTTCGTTTTAAATTTTAATGCTTCTCCTACTTTCAGTTGAAAAAACTTTTTCATATTTATTTTTTCATTTTTTTAAAATAATGCTAGAAAATCCTCTCTCCCTTCATCAAATTTTTCTTCCTCCAAGGAAAGTTCCCCCAACATATCCCCCTCTTCTCAACCCCCTCCCTTCAACCTAAAAATCCCCCAGAAAATGTCTACTCTTCCAAATAACCATTGCTATATGTAAGCACCGGTCAAAGTTTGTAACTTGTGGCCCCTCCCAAGGGGACTGTGTGGGGAGTAAGTCGTCCCCAAAGACATAGTTATAAGGTTTTTTCACTACGTTGAATAAAATGGCTATCTCAGATTTTTGATCCGGTGACTTTGGGAAAATAATTAGCGTGGGAGGGGGCCTAGGTGCCCTCCAATTTTTTGGTCACTTAAAAAGGGCACTAGAACTTTTCATTTCCGTTAGAATGAGCCCTCTCGCAAGATTTTCGGACCACTGGGTCGATAAGATCAGCCCTGGGAAAAAAAACACAAAAAAAAACAACAAATAGCCTAAACACGCACCCGCGGTCTGCCTTCTGGCAAAAAATACAAAATTTCACATTTTTGTAGATAGGAGCTTGAAACTTTTACAAGAGGGTTCTCTGATACGCTGAATCTGATGATGTGATTTTCGTTAACATTCTATTACTTTTAGGGGTTGGTTCTCCATATTTTCTAAAATAATGCAAATTTTCTCAGGCTCGTAACTTTTGATGCGTTAAACTTGATTAAATTTTATATATTTAAAATCAACATTAAAATGCGATTCTTTTGATGCAGCTATTGGTATCAAAATTCCATTTTTTAGAATTTTGGTTACTATTGAGCCGTGTCGCTCCTTACTACAGTTCGTTACCACGAATTGTTTCATAAGACATTTCAAACAAGGTTCTATCCGAGATCTGAACGTATCTTATCATGGCCAATAGGCAAAGCTATTACCGCTAGACTAAAGCGTCCTGTCTTAATAGTCTTATCTGTACTATTTGCTTTTTCAAATCACGTGTTTATTACATACTAGAAACTTTTTTGACAATTAGGTAACTAAGACTTAAATGTTTTATTACCACTCAATGCGGCTTTTAATGCTCTCTTCAAACAGTTCATGGTAACGAACTGTAGTAAGGAGCGACCCGGCTCAGTAGTAACTGAAAGTCTAAAAAAACGGAGTTTTGATATCAATAGTTACATCAAGAGAATCGCATTTTAATGCTGATTTTAAATATGTATTTCATCAGCTTTATTCTTATTCATCAAAAGTTACGAGTGTGAGAAAATTTGTCGTATTTTAGAAAAAAGGAAACACCCCCTAAAAGTTATACAATAGTAACGAAAATCAAGATCATCAGTTTCAGCGTATCAGAGAACCGTACTGTAGAAGTTTCAAGCTTCTATCAACAAAAATGTGGAGTTTGCATTTTTTGCCAGTAGACAGATCACGGATGCGTGTTTATTTTTTTTTTTTTCAGGTGAGATCGTATCGATACAGTTGTCCTAGAATGCCGCAAGAGTGCTCATTTTGACGGAAATTGAAAGTTCTAGTGCTCTTTTTAAGAGACCAAAAAATTGGAGGGCTCCAATTTTGATATCAATAGCTACATCAAAAGAACAGATTTTAATGCTGATTTGAAATATATAATTTTAATCAAGTTTAGTCTTACCCATCAAAAGTTACAAGCCTGAGAAAATTTGCCTTTTAGAAAATAGGGGAAAACAACCCTTAAAAGTCATAGAATCTTAACGAAAATCACACCATCAGATTCAGCGTATCAGAGAACACTATCGTAGAAGTTTCAAGCTCCTATCTACTAAAATGTGGAATTTTGTATTTTTTGCCAGAAGGCAGGTAACGGATGCGTGTTTATTTGTTTGTTTGTTTTTTTTTCCCAGGGGTGATCCTATCGACCCAGTGGTCCTAGAATCTTGCGAGAGGGCTCATTCTAACCGAAATGAAAAGTTCTAGTGCCCTTTTTAAGTGACCCAAAAAATTGGAGGGCACCTAGGCCCCCTCCCACGCTAATTTTTTCCCAAAGTTACCAGATCAAAATTCTGGGATAGCCATTTTATTCAGCTTAATCAAAAAACCTTATAACTATGTCTTTGAGGACGACTTACTCCCCCACAGTCCCCGTGCGAGGGGCCACAAGTTCCAAACTTTGAACAGTGCTTACATATAGTAATGGTTATTTGGAAGTTTACAGACGTTTTCAGGGGGATTTTTAGGTTTGGGGGGTGGAGTTGAGAAGAGGGGGATATATTGGGGGAGCTTTCCTTGGAGGAATTTGTCACGGGGAAAGAAAAATTTCATGAGGGGAGCGCAGGATTATCTAGCATTATAAAAAAAATACAATGAAAAAATAAATATAAAAAGTTTTTTCAACTGAAAGTAAGGAGAGGTATTAAAATTTAAAAAGAACAGAAATTAATACGCATATGATGGGCTCACCTCTTCCTAATACTTCGCTCTTTTTAAAGCTAAAGTATTGTTTAGTAATTTCAACTATTTATTCTACGGCTTTTGTGATTCAGGGGTCATTCTTAAAAAATTGGAATAAAATTTAAGCTTTAGTGCAAAGAGCGAGATTCTGACGAGGGGGTGAACCCCTTTGTATACGTTACAAAAACATGAGAATACAGAAGTTCGCTACGTAAGCTAATTTGTAAGTTACTTATATCTTTTACTAATAAAAACATTCGTAAAAAATCAAAAGTTCTAGTCGCCTTTTTAAGTAACCAAAAATCGGAGAGCAATTAGGCCTCCTCCCTCGCTCCTTTTTTCTCAAAATCATTCAATCCTCACCGCCTCGTTCTTTACGCTAAAGTTTGACTCTTTCTCTTAACTCTACTTCTTAAAACAGTAAACAACTTTAGCGTAAAGAGCGGGGCGTTGAGGAGGCCGCTTTCAAATAGGGAGTAATTTTTTCTCGTTTTAAGTTTTAATGTCGCTCCTTACTTTCATTTAAAAAAAAAACTTGTTTTAATTTCTCTCAAGCAGCGATTCATTTCCAATGATCAGTTCTCTTAAAATGTTAGTCAGAGAAGCGAAAAATATTGAAAACGCATATTTTCATAAAATATATTAACTACACATCCTGGATTCTTTTTAAAACTTCACAGATAACTGAATTTTTTTTGTGTCGAACACCTCAAAGATGCTAAGGATGAATACTCCATTAACTCTTTGTTTTTGCAAATCCCACATTTTTAAAAACTGATTTTAAGAAAGATGCGAGATTAACCCTATATTAGCAAAAACTCATACTCAATTCATTAGTTTCTTTGCCTAAGCGTGGGGCAAAGTCTTTTATAACGGTCATTGTCAGTATTTTTTAAAATAAATATACATTATATATGTATATATATATATATATATATATATATATATATATATATATATATATATATATATATATATATATATATATATATATATATATATATACATATATATATATATATATATATATATATATATATATATATATATATATATATATATATATATAAAGAATAGCAGAAGAAACAAAGTCTATCAAGTAATTGATATTTCAAGCTTTCTAGAAGACTTTAGTAGATCTACGCATTTCGCCTGTTATATGATCTGAATATTCTTTATGATCATCTGAACCATAAAGCACCCACAATGGAATTGAAAACATGATAAAAAATAAAATAATAGAAAAAGAAAACGGTTAGATATAGTAGCCATAATATCTAACCTCATCGAAATCATATTTTGTAATAGACGGGCCTTAATTTCTATTCTCTCTGAATTCATGGAAGATATCAACAGTTTTTTTACTATGAATCATGGAGACCAATTTTACAAGATTTCACTTTTATAACACCAAGGTCATGAAAGATCACTGCCCTCTGGAAGGAGTAGGAGTGGAGGTAGATACTTCAAGATATCTTCCAATGAGATCACTAGGCTTTTCGATACATTCCTGAAAATTTTATTCACATAAATAATTGGTTGGCATAGTGCGGCTCTAGAGCCGCATCTGGCTCTTTGGCCCCGTAATTGCGGCCCTGATACAAATATCCACAGAAGGTACCATAATATTTGAATTAAGAAAAAAAAAACTATTAACCACCAATTTCATCTTATCTTGATGTCTTGTTTTGAGGGGCTCTTTACCGGAAAACCATCGGAAAGACTGCTTTCAAATATTTTAAAATGTCATCAGGTCATCTGATCAGATCTCCTTCCAATGAAAGCTAGTACAACTATTTAAGCTGTTTTGGGCTATTTGTTTTTAGCTTATATTTGTTGAATTTTCGCCCAAGTTTCTTTTTATGTTAAATTTAGCTTTTAAGTTTTCTGTTTCTATCGAGTTTTGTGCTTTGTCCTATTTATGATAATGTATAATGCTCGCGTTTAAATTTAGCCCATCAAATATCAATATCCTCTCTGGCTCATTTGTTTTTGTTTTAGGCCTGATCACACACTCCAAGATCTCGTCTATAAAATGGTACCTGAACTATTCCGGTCAGAAATGGCACGTCGAAAAGAATTTTATTCGGAACACCCAGATACAAGTAGGTGCAAGATGAAACTTAGTTTCGCCAAAAAAAGAAAAAACCTCTTGAATTTGTAAAGTGCAAGGGCTCTAGATATAAATTATTTACTATTCTATCCATTAGCTGGATTTCGATTGACTTGCTTTAATGTTATTCACCCAAATGCTTATATTTCTGCCATTTGAATCTTATAAATTTTCATAGTCAGTCAGACGAAATAAATGAAATTTATTTCAACAAACTGAAATGATATTCTACACTTCATTTTATTCAAATGAAACATTCTGATTGAAAAGTTCAATCAGAAACTCGTAATTAAAGACCACTTGGATCATCTTTTTTTTTCAAAATTAAGATGATATGTATATTAATCAATAAAAAACGAACTTCAATTATATACAGCAAATGATTGTCAAACAACGAAATTACTAGTGAAATTTAGCCCAGTGCTACAAATAACCTGATTAGGGATCTTAAAATTTTCAAATCAGATCCGTCCTGGTGAAACTAAGCATATTACACGTAAAAATGATTATGAAAAACTGAATGGCGTAAATGTACTGAGTTTGTTGTTAGTTGTTTGTCTTTACTTTATATGTTGTGTTTAATCAAATCTTAACTAATGTTTTTTTATTCATTTTTTCCGTTGATAAAGGATCCTGGGCGTGGAGTAGAAATATCCGGATTTTTACTTTTTAGATTTTTTTGTTCCACTGCTTCATTTAATTATTATATATGTTTTTCTAAGGCAGTGTGAACTATGAAATTATTTAAGAGTGCTTTGCATGGCGGAAGTGTTGAGCTTGGTAAACTGTGCCACTGGTGGCGGTAAGTAGGCGCCCCGCGAATTTTGTTATTGTCCTTATTATATGTATACGACAGCTTAATAGGTTGAAAATAGGCTTAATAGGTTATCCTTCTTTACTGAGATTCCTTACCTCTTCTGAAATGATTTTCCTTCTATATTATGGAATGGTGGTCTGGTTTTTGCCCTGTGTGACGCAAAGACTCGTGGTGTGACGGAAGTGCATGAAGAGTGGCGTAATAAGTGGTATTCCGAGATATACAACTACAGAAGAGAGAATAATGAGGATTTTTTCCCAAGACATTGAACCAACAAAACCTATTTAAATATTTCGGCCCTGTATCTAAGGGCTGTCTTCAGAAAAAAAAAAAAAATAATAAACAATCAACACTTACAATAAAAGTTCTCGGTTAAAAGTCTATTTTTTTTAAATAGCCTTGGCATCATTACTTCTTAACGAAAAGTTCAGCCAAGACTGTGTGTTAAAAGCTAACATTTTACAAGCTAAAAAGGTTCATTCATTTCACTAGCTGTATCAAACACTTCGTGGTAACGAACTGTAGTAAGGAGCGACCCGGCTCAAAAGTAACCAAAACTCTAAAAAATGGAAATTTGATGCCAATAGTTACATCAAAAGAATCGCATTTTAATGCTGGTTTTAAATATATAAATTTCATCAAGATTAGTCTTACCCGTCAAAAATTACGAGTCTGAGAAAATTTGCCTCATTTTAGAAAATAAGGGGAAATATCCCCTAAAAGTCATACGATTTTAACGAAAATCGCACCATCAGATTCAGCGTACAGAGAACTTTATTGTAGAAGTTTCAAGCCCCTATCTACAAAAATGTGGAATTTCGCATTTTTTGCCAGAAGACAAATCACGGATGCGTGTTTTTTTGTTTTTTTTTTGTTTTTTTCCCCAGGGTGATCGTATCGACTCAGTGGTCCTAGAATGTCGCGAAAGGGCTCATTTTAACGGAATTTAAAAGTTCTAGTGCCCTTTTTAAGTGACAATAAAAATTGGAGGGCACCTAGGCCCCCTCCCACGCTCATTTTCCCCCAAAGTCACCTTATCAAAATTCTGAGATAGCCATTTTATTCAGCATAGTCGAAAAACCTAATAACTATGTCTTTGGGGACGACTTACTCCCGCGCAGTCCCCATGGGAGGGGCTGCAAGTTACAAACTTTGACCTGTGTTTACATGTAGTAATGGTTACTGGGAAGTGTACAGACGTTTTCAGGGGGATTTTTTTTGTTTCGGGGGAGGGGAGAGTTGAGGGGGGGGGTTACGTGGGAGGATCTTTCCAAGGAGGAGCTTCTCATGGGGGAAGAGACTTTCAATGGAGGGGTCGCAGGATTTTCTAGCATTATTTAAAAAAACAATGAAAAAATAAATTTGAAAAGTTTTTTGCTACTGAAAGTGAGGAGCATCATTAAAACTTAAAACGAACAGAAATTATTACGAATATGAGGGGTTTACCTCCTCGTAATACCTCACTCTTTACGCTAAATTATTTTTAGTAATTTCAATTATTTATTCTACGGCCTTTGTGATTCAGGGGTCATTCTTAAGGAATTGGGACAAAATTTAAGCTTTAGCGTAAAGAGCGAGGTATCGACGAGGGTTGAGCCCCCTCATATATGCAATAAAAACATACGAATATAGAAGTTCGCTACGTAAGTTAATTCGTAAGTTACGTATATTTTTTACTTATGAAAACGTTAGTAAAAATTGAAAGTTATAGTTGCCTTTTTAAGTAATCAAAAAATTAGAGGGCAACTATGCCTCCTCTCTTGCTCATTTTTTCTCAAAATCTTCCAATTAAAACTATGAAAAAGCCATTTAGCCCAACAAAAATAAATATGCAAATTTCGTTTTAATTATTTTTGCACGGAGAGCCAAGATCAAAAAATGCATTAATTTAAAAACGTCCTGAAATTAAACAAAAAAAACAAGTTTTTTTAAATGAAAGTAAGGAGCGACATTAAAACTTAAAACGAACAGAAATTACTCCGTACATGAAAGGGGCTTTTCCTACTCAACGCCTCGCTCTTAACGCTAAAGCTTTTTAAATGTTTAGGAAGTCGAGTTAAGAGAAAGAGTCAAACTTTAGCGTAAAGAGCGAGGCGTTGAGTAGGAAAAGCCCCTTTCATATGCGGAGTAATTTCTGTTCATTTTAAGTTTTAATGTCGCTCCTTGCTTTCATTTAAAAAAACTTGTTTTTTTGTTTAATTTTTTAAAAATTGGAATAATTTCTTATTGCGATATTTGTCTTCTCTGCAGCTAATCTTGTAGTTCTTTTGGGGGTTTGGCTTGTTTTTATTCATTCCTATTTTTGTTTTATTTTGAATTAGATTATTTTCTATAATTAATTTTGTGTATATAGGGTTGAGTGTGTATTCACAAAGTCTCTATTTTGGGATGTATTATTATTTAAGTTTCGCTTGATTTCGATTGCCTTGCGGACAGTTTGTTTGATTCTTAGGTCATTGCTAATTAGAATTCTTTCGTCAAATAGAACATATTGGTTTGGATTTTCAAAAATATGATTGCTTAAAGCATAATCAAAAGATATGGAGCTATTTTTAGATTTTAAAGCCTTTTCAATACTTTCTTTGTGTTGCTGTAATCTTGTTCCTAAATTTTGGTGGGTTCGACCAATGTAATAATTTCCACAACTACATGGTGTTTGTTACACCTCTCTTAAACGAGTAACTGGGGTTTTATCCTTACCACAATTAAGAAGATTCAGTATACTTCAAAACTGAAAAAAGTTTGTTTAAAAAACAATATACGTGTTGTATTCACAAGTAATTTAAGTATAACAAATCTTCTCAATTCTGGTAAGGATAAAACCCCAGGTACTCGTCCAAGAGGAGTGTATCAAATACCCTGTAGTTCTGGAAATTATTACATTGGTCGAACCCACCAAAATTTAGGAAAAAGATTAATCTAATCTAATTCAAAATAAAACAAAAATAGGGACGAATAAAAACAAGCCCAATCCCAAAAGAACGACAAGATTAGCTGCAGAGAAGGCAAATATCCCAATAAGAACTTTTTCCGATTTTTAATAAATACAGCTAGTGAATTGAATGAACCTTTTTAGCTTGTAAAATGTTAGCTTTTATCACACAATCTTGGCTGAACTTGTCGTTAAGAAGTAATGATGCCAAGGCTATTTATAAAAAAATGGACTTTTAACCGAGAACTTTTATTGTAAGTGTTTTAGTGGTTTTTTTTTTTTTTTTTTTTTTTTTTTTTTTTTTTTTTTTTTTTTTTTTTTTTTTTTTTTTTTTTTTGCTGAAGACGGCCCTTAGATATAGGGCCGAAATATTCAAATAGGCTTTGTTGGTTCACTGTCTTGGGAAAAAAGTCCTCACTATTCTCTCTTCTGTAGTTGTATTATGGAAAGGCAGTGTGGTCTTCGTCATTATTTATTCCGAGATATACACCACGGTGTCAAGAGTCGTCAACTTCTGGCCTTCGGCTCTTTATTCCTAACTTCTAGATTAGACGAAATTTGTTTTAGTTCCTTTGAGAAGTTGAGTTTTACGCTCTCGATTGTCCAAACCAAATGACAAATAAGGCTAATTTCTGCTTCCAAATTTTATGAGTACCCGTAAGGGAAATCTGAAAGGAGGTGACCGGGCAGACCAGGCTACCCACTGAATTTGAAACAAAAACAATTGTCAATGTTTTATTTAATAGTTAATTGATATTCGACTGTGATTTTATTTCCTTTAAAACTTAAATTTTTTTTAATAGGCTACTGTTTTTCTCCTTCTGATCGATACCAAAACTATGGTCAGAATTTTTCTATCTTATTCAGTTTTTTTTTCGTCACAGCTTTTCAAAGCTTCATTTTGTCTTGTGTGTGTTAAATTAGGCAGCTTTGGCCTATGAAAATAAATCTTTGTTGTTTGAGAGTATTATCCCACTTAAACTACAAGGCAGGATGGGTGACTTGACTTGCCATAACCTGACTTGCCAGGCGAAGATATGGGGTTGTGCGGGGTTTTTGCTTAGGGGAACGTAAAAGTGAATTTTTAGATTAAGATTTTTCCAATTTTCCTCGCAGACTCCTTCGGATTAATATTTGAGAAAATATATATGGCCTTTGTGCTGTCTTAGCCCAGTTGCTTCGAGGGACAAATGGCTTCAAAATCTTGTATGCCTTGTGAAAAGTGGAAAACTCCTGGGCTGTTTTATTTGATGAGATAATGCACAAATATTCTACCTGATGACAATTTTTGAGGATTTTTTTTAATCTAGGTCACTTAGTAGCAAAGGAGGTTGCAGCTGGCACTTCTTAAAGTTTTAGCGCATTTGATCATTTGAAAAAAATCGAGAGGTAGGGGCGTTTTGATTTTAGGGGTGAATATAAATCGTTTGTCTCAAACATACACACTCGAGAAGTGAGGTTTGGTGAATGCTAATGGAATAATAAAATATGATGAAAAGAAAGTACTTTAGAACCAAAATTATGAAAACTACCACAAAGAATTCTAGAGGGGGACCGCCAAGAGTGCATTATATTAAATACGTAACCTAGCCAAAATAGCAGCTAAATATTTAATTTAAATATAGCTATAATGTAGTTTCCCAACGAGCTGAAGGTAACTGTATGGTATAGACAGCGTGAAAACCGGGTATTGTCTCATCTTTGCGATGCTTGTTCTCGAGTGGGTATTATATAATAGACAAATACGGTAAATTTTTTACGATTATTAGGAAAAACACGGTAATTCCAACTGCTTCATAGCTCAGTTCGGGAATTCTTAGCTATTAGTGAGTTCGAACTTGATTGTCCATCAATTGCTGTAATTTTTAATTGCAATCACTTTGCTGATTAATCCTGTAAAAAGGCGGTATTTATTAGTTACATCATGTGCTTATTTGCTGATGTTGACATGATTTTCCCATGGATAGTAAATTCGGTCGGGTTCTACAAAAAAAGTTTCAAAATGTCTCCTCAGATGAAATCGATGATTGTTTCTCCGACAAGGGACTTAAAAAGAAGGTTGCTTATAGATTACATGCAAGGCCAATAAAGACACCATTTGTAGGAGGGTCGGTGGGTATGATGATTTTATTAAGTGATTAAACCTCTACAAGTATTTCACTGTTAAATGTCTACAAACTAACACTACAAAGGAAGAAAACAAAAGAATAGAATAAATGAAACTAATAAATGTTACAATCAAAGGCAACAATCAGGTATAAATATCAAATATTAACATCAAACCAGTCTTCTAGTTGAATACAAAAATCTGTTCAAGCATTTCCTTAATACTTTATCAGAAATTACTGAACTATGACAAAATGGGAAATTAATTCCTAAAGAATGGAGTTCTAGTTCTATACCAAAACTTTGTAAGAAATAAACAGGACAAGTAAACAGGAAGTGGCTATTAGTTTCACTTTCACCACAAATGCATTCTCCGCTTCTAGCTTTTCCAATTTTATTTAAGAAATAATTTAACCGACAATGTCCTGTTATAATTTGCGTTAGCTGGTGTGTAATATTCATTTTAGAAGCAGCTATTAAATGGTCGGTCGGTGGGTATATCTCTCCTTTTAAGAAGGGGTAAGAAAGCTTGTAAGAAAATTTTTTAGCCTCGAAGATGACTAGTAAGAGGTGGTTCTTACGTAGGAGACAAATGACCAACCGACATTTTTTTTTCTGAATTACATGTCATAATTTTCGCGGGGAGAGTGATCCATACCTTTGGAAAACTCGCTCAGACTGCATAACTGGTGACAGGTTCATATCATGTATCGCATTTCGGTACTTGTTTGATAAAGGCCCTTCCGTTCAAGTTGATCATTCATCGACGCATTTGCGTTTGTTTCTTTCAGCTTAGCGTGAGATAGGACAAATAGAAGTGACAGAATATACGAAAAATATATAATTTTGGCTGTATATTGGCACATTAGGGGGGGGGGAGTGGAGGTAAAGTATTTGGATAGTACAAAATTTAAAAACAATTCTTACTATATGATTTGCAGAATAATTATAACTAACACTTTAGGCATGCAGACCCGCAATGCTTTACCCCAATCTCCCCTAATCTGCAAATACATAGCCCAAATTTATTTCTAAGGTGCAAGTTTATTTATTATTTATAAATAATTTATTTATTAAGGGGCAAGAACTATCTGTCAGAGAAACATATTAGAAAAACATTATGTAGGATGTACACCATACAAGTACCCGCATTTCCAAGAAAAATATTGTTTTCATGGAATTTCGTACTTGATGTGGACATTTTCATTTCGGAGTTGCAAGTAATGAAATAATTATGTGACAACTGAGATTTGGTGAAGGCCGAAAAAGGAAGTACTGTAAAACAACCCTACCATTGCAGGACTTGTAATATTAACTATTGCCACCAAATATTACGTGAGCTACTTATGGCTTTAACACGTGTCATGCAGACAGAATTCTAATTTACCATGCTGATTAAATTACTTTTATGTCCTGTCAGGAATGTATTTATAGATTAATTTTAGGGGTGCTTAAATTTGACGAAAATGCGAGGAGAGACGGATTGATTTAAAATTTGAAATGATCATAAATATTTTGGAGAAGGACATAGTTCGAAAGGAAACCCTGTGCTCTTACTTGCATATATATATATATATATATATATATATATATATATATATATATATATATATATATATATATATATATATATATATATATATATATATATATATATATATATATATATATATATATATATATATATATATCTTTCAAAGTAAATCGTCATCTTAAATGAAGTACAGGAAAACTGTTTTTAGCTTCACAACTTTGGTTCCAAAGATGTGCAAATACATTTCCTAAATTTAGAGAAAAAAAACAAGGATATGGCTTAAAATTCGACTCAAATGACAAGAAATGCATTTTCGGAACTAAAACCAGAAAAAAAGAAACTAATAACTGAAAATTAAGATAAATGTTGTTTTGCCAAAACCGCGTTTTGTGTAGACCTGTCAATTAGGCAAATTTCTAAGACTTAGGAATCAGGAGAGGGTTAACCTAGATGCTTCGTAATACCTTCCCATAGTATATTTTTGGCCGTGGATATATTGCTGTAAGTTTCACTTCCCTAATCTAACCCTGTTCCAAGATAGTAAAAAGTAGAACATATTCAGAGTTTACGCCTACATCAGTTTATGCTATATATGACATCTGTCTCAAAGCTGATGTTGGCACAGGGAGCTGACCCTAGGCAGTCTGGAAGGATCACAGCATTTTTTTTTTATCTTGAAAAAGATACCCGAGTTTCATCTAGTATAGGGGTAATTCAAAATGAATTGTCGCTAAGTCAATGGAGATCATGATTAATCTTTATCCTCATAAACATACCTGGGTTTTAAAACAATTCAAAATGAATTGTCACTAAGTCAAGGGAGATTATGATTTTGGTCTCTATCCTCAAAAAGATGCCAGAGATCTTTATTTAATGTGGTGGTAATTCATTATTGAACTGTCATTAGGCCAGCTGAGATCGAAATCTTAGACTCACTTGACTTAATGATGATTCAATTTTGAATTACCAACATATTAAATAAAACTCTGATAATTTTTTTAGGATAGCGATCAAAATCATAATCAGATATGCAAAATGTTTAATACCTGCCAGTAGCAGGACTCGACAAAATTCTTATGAAATGCCCTTGCTTGAACTTGCTTGAACTTTTTTATGTGTTCTCGGTAGTGCAAAACCAGTTATGTATATTATTATCAGAAGTAAAAAAGTAACGTTTGACGCTGTGCTATGTTTTTCGTGTAGATTGTGTGGAAATCTAAGGCAAAATACTGGGGAGAAAAATAGGGACAAATCAGACCTAAAAGACAAGGAATTTTAGCGAAAATTGATACAAAAAAGGGAAAATTGAAATCAAAATTGGAAGCATGACCGCAAATGTTGCATAGACATCTGTAGTAGAAGTAGAATTCGGTAATGTATGATGCTTGGGTGATCCTTAAAATTGATAGAAATTATTGTGAAAATGTGGGAACTGTTAGCTCTTTAATTCTGTGTAATTTTTGTGTAAATTTTAACAAAATTGAAAAAGATATATTATTGTCCTTTATTTCTGTGTTGAACAGTTTGCTTTAATATTCATTAGTTTCTTTTACGTCGCATTTTTGCTGGCTAATCTCAATGTTCCGTAAGTAAGTAAGAAAAGTAGGCCTAAGTCAAATAACTCCATCCTTTTACCTGTTGCTGCCGTATCAAATTTCAAGCCAGTATGAATGACATTTCAAGCCATTAAATACGCAACTACCCAAGACTGTTCCTGTCGGCCAATCATCCGGGGCCAAACGAAAAGTAAGTTGTCCCCGAATGGGGTGTTAGTAGGTCGTGAGTAAAGATTTAAGAGAACTTAAACTTCTTGGAAGTGGATAAAAAGAAAGGCTTTAAACAGGTTGGGATGAAGGGGGAGTAGGCGTAGCTTTCTTGGCCTCAGGAGGTCTGGTGCTGCAGTGAGTTATTAGTACTAAAGTACTAATCATAGTAACAGTTTTCGAGTCACAATCCTTTCTACAAGTAAATTTTCTGTTTGTCTATGGTTAATCTATATTATAAATCCTGTAAAGCGTATTTTCAAACAAGTTCTTTTTTATAACAATGCTTGGAAAATGATTTGCACATGTAGGTGTATTTGCTATTTATTATGAAATACACCCAAAAGTGTACCTTGTTGTCGTGCGGAGCTACACTAAAGGTTCTGTTTTTTTTTTTTTTTTTTTTTTTTTTTTTTTTTTTTTTTTTTTTTTTTTTTTTTTTTTTTTTTTTTTTTTTTTTTTTTTTTTTTTTTTTTTTAGGATCAGTGGTTTGTATCTCGGAAGCTGAGATGATGAATAAAAAATATTTCGACATATCGACTGTGAAGCCTACAGTAAATGTAAAGCAATTTTTTAGAAATTAAAGACAATTAGAAGGATTTTTTCAACCTACTAAATAGTGTAAAAATGAAGCAAAACTAAACAAACATTGCTTCGAAAGCAAGCTTCTTTGAACCATGAATATCATGCAGAATATTGAATTTGGTTTTCGATAGCCTGAATCAAATTATGTCTCTTTTAGAGATCTCCTGAAAATAATTCTGGAAAAGTCATTGTCGAAATGCTTAGTTTCAATTTTTGTTAAACCTAAAATTCTAGATTTAATCGACCAGGACAGTAGAGAGCCAAAGCTAGGTCGCTCGGACGTATTCCTTCACGGCTCGATTCTTGCTTACCTTAAATGATTATGAGAGGTTATAGCAGGACCTCTAGAATTAGAAGATAAGAATTAAACGTCATATTCCCCTGGCCTTTCCGTCCTATTGTATTGTCAGGCTGTGTAATACAGCGTGAATTTTGTCTGATATTTTGAATGCATATTCCTTTCTATTATAAATTTTGTATTTCAGTGGAAAAAAGAAATTATGTTAAATATTCAAGTAAAAATGTTTTATTTTTTGAAAGAATATAGAACTTTAAATCTGCCTGGAAATTTCTGTATGACCAAATCTCGTAATCAGCCCCTTGGCCCCCAATTCTGACAGTCATTTCTAGAAAATAAACCTTAACAAGTGTCGCTACCACATCACTAGAATATGGGCAGCACGCTAATTCATATTCTTATCAGCGCATTTACCAGAAGAGGTTTTTGATTGCCATTGGATTATATTAGGAATAAGGGCATGTGTCCTATCTTTTTGAACCCAGGCCCAATCCTGCGTCTTTGACGAATGAGAGTGCCAGACGGTTTGTATTAGTGTAATTCAGTGATTTTTTAGATTTCAACCAAACTTGATGAGAGATTAATAGCTAGTGTCCCATTTTTGCCTTTCAGTGGTCAAAGAGGTCAGAAAATCTCTAGGTGGAAGTAATAAATCTGCTTAGAACAGGGTGAGAGCAATATTTGACGTTTTAGTTACGACTTTTAAAATACGGGATCGACTTGGCATTTCTGAGAAAACCCAAATCATTCAGGATGTATTCAGAACCGGTCGTCAGATCTTTACCAATTCTAATGGGAAATAAGAGGTAGTCTCCCGTACCTGCTTTTGGGAGCCGAGGCTTTTTCTAATGTCATGGGGGAGCGCAGGGAAAGGTATTCCTCAGTCATTCTCATCAAACCTTCGCTAAAAAGGTGCGTTGGATCCCACTTAGGCCTATACTTGAAGAAAAGAAGAGCTAGGTTAATACTTGTATCTGATCTCTGTAGTGGTCAGTTCTGGTTTGGTAGAACCTGACATGAGTAACAGATACTGTTAAAGTTTTACACTCCCCTGTTCGGTTAACTTCTATGATGGATGTGCCATATTTTTGTCATTCTAATTCATTAGAAAGATCTCAATTAGATGGACCGGCGACTAGTAGTTAGGGTTTTAGTCGAATTTTTAGGGGTTTTCGTGGATACAGAAACGTATTAAAAACAGTCATCAATCATCAATCGTGCTTTGATCATGTAAAATCGTTCATGAGGTTGACTATTTCTAAGACGAACGTAAAACGGAACGTGTACCGTGAGACATATGACATGTGCTATTTCACAAGTGTGACCCATTAGTTAAACTTGCATTTTACAGACCGAGGTATTTTGCATTAAATTCTATACTGTTTGATTATTTTTGAAACCTGAATAATATACCTTGTTCATTTTTTCAATTGCAGATTCAGTTCCAAATGGGAGAATTTGTTCCAGAATGTTATTTTTTTCGCCGAAGGACAAGATTTCGTTGTCACTGGAATATATTGAGCCCTGGTATGACATAAAAAATATATTATTAAGAGAAGTTTTCTATCTAGATAAAGCTTGATCTGTCATTTTTAAGGAATATTTTTTTCCCTTTAACTTTAGCTGATTGGCTTTGTTTGTAGAATGCTCTTAAATATATTTTAGCATAGACTTAGTGAAATGGACATCTGGCACTTTATTTCGCGTTCAATTGTGGTAAAAAAAATTTATCTAGTCTCCCATTTTTTAAAATATCCTTTGACTTTGTTTGCTTAAGTTGATCAAGAGCTTATTTACGAGGAAACATTAAAAAAAGTAGAGTTGAAGTGAAATAGCCTGGCATGGCCTGGGAACTGTGACTTGCTATTGAGCAGTAAAACAGGATTTTACTGCTTAATTTGTACGAAGGCTAAAACGAGGTGTATAACAATCTATTCCACACTGCTCCCAAACCCTCGTGTCTATCGTTTCAAACATTACACCATTGCAATTAAAATAGTCGAAAATCATATACAGAAAACTTATAGCCCCCACCTTGAACAACAAGGAAAATCACTTTTTGTCTTGGCCTCAGGCGGTCTTGTTCTGCAGTGAGTTGTTAGTAATAATAGTAGCAACAGTTCTTTTTTCTTTTACTTCTTCATTTCAGACCCTAAGCATACATTAATGAAGATAGAAATGCAACAATGATTATGTTTTCCTTCAGTGTTACCTGATAGGCCTACTATCCATGAAGTAGCGCAGCCGTCAGAGTGAAAATTTGCCCGGTAATAGAAAAACAAGTTTTTTTTCTACTAAAAGTATGGAGAGACATTAAAACTTAGAACAGAAATATATAGGGGGGTTTCTCCCTCCTCTTTCTTCACACTAATTTTTTTTTCAGTACTTTTAAAAAAGCTCCTCATTATTCTGTTTAAACGACCTTTGTGTTTTAGGAATGTTTCTTAAAGAATTATATTTAAATTCAAACTTTATCGTCAAAAGCTAGGTATTGAGAAGGGGAAAATATCCCTCATATGCATAACAATTCCTGTTTTTTAGTTTTAATGCTGCTCCTAACTTTCAGTTAAAAAAACTTGTTTTTTTAACTTTATTTCTGGTATTTTTTTAATTACTACTGGGAAATCTGGCTCTATTCCCGCGGATTCCCTCTCCCTCCCTATGGGAAAGATCCTCTAGATAATTCAATCCCAGTGAAAAAAATTTTCGGACAATTCTATTTAACATCTCAACACGTAAAACTAAGTCGCTGAAGAAAAAGTAAGACAAATAAAAAGAATTTCGTATAGGAATTCTGGCTTCCCCCAAAGTAAAATTTCTCCTGAAAAGTTTATTTTCCCCGGAAACTTCCCCCCCCCCCCATGGTACATTCTCCACGTGGAAAATCCTACCAGCAGAAAATTCCCCTCTCGCCTCCCCAAAAAATGTATACATCCTTTCCAATAACAAATAAAGGTATGATTTTATTAAGATTCTTTGTCTTTTAGGGGGTGCTTCCCCCCTTTTTCGAAAATCAGGCAAATAACAAAATTTGGAATCAGCATAATAAGCCAATTCTTTTGATATGTCTATTGGTGTCAAAACTCTTACTTACTGACCCCGCTTCTTACTGACAGTTCGTTACCACAAATTGTTTCACAGTGGCGGATCTCCAGCATTTTTATTAAGGGGCAAGAAGGGCGTATATCCTGATAGTCATGGGACATGGACTAGTTAATATTTCTGTGCAAATTATTGGGGGGAATCACTCTCTCCCCCAAAATGACGCCCAGCTGTTTAACTACATGTCTTTTGAACAGTCTTGTATAGAAGTAATAAAATCAAATTGAATATTTGACATGTAATGATATTAATTTCTGACAGCCCATCAGTTTATCATTTTATTTCACTGTAATTTCTATTTACAATGTTGTAATAAGTACAAAAGAAACCTACTTACAGTTTGTTGCCACGAAGTGTTTGATAACATCAGCAATACGACTTTTGAAGACGCTTTGAATGACCTAGATGTTTTAATCGCTACATGAATTAATCACGGCAAAAAGCATAATCATATTTTTTGCTTATCTGTAGTATAAATCTGGCTTTATTTAGCACCATCTTGGTCTTGGGGGTGAGGTTAATCAAATCAGTTTATCATTATTGAATAGTTTGCCATGAATTGGGATGAATTTTACCCACGTCCGTAAATGTGTGAATATATATAAGTAAGCAAAGAAAAACAAGTTTTCTCAAATGAAAATGAAGAGCGATAATAAAATTTAAAACGAACAGAAATTATTCTGTATATAAGGGAGGCTGCATTGTTACTCGCTTCTATTCTACGAGTGCTGCATAGTATAACCAACAGCCCCTTATGTCGGTAGTTTACACCAATCAAAACCATTCTTAAAAGTAAAATAAATACTAGGCTACCCAAATAATATTCAAGGGCTCAGATTTTGAAATTTCGGCATTACAGCACCACGAACCATTGTTGCTACATAAGCTTTTTTTTTTAAAATTTAGCATGTGCTGTCTTCGAGAATTTTTAAGCCTTTTGTTTTAAAATAAGTCAGACTTTCCCGGAAAATCCTTACTCTACTTCATATTTCCCTGAATCCCCAGATTCAAAATATGTGTACCTAATATATATATATATATATATATATATATATATATATATATATATATATATATATATATATATATATATATATATATATATATATATATATATATATATACATACATATATATATACATATATATATATATATATATATATATATATATATATATATATATATATATATATATATATATATATATATATATATATATATATATATATATATATATATATATATATATATATATATATATATATATATATATATATATATATATATATATATATATATATATATATATATATATATATATATATATATATATATATATATATATATATATATATATATATATATATATATATATATATATATATATATATATATATATATATATATATATATATATATATATATATATATATATATATATATATATATATAGGTACTACCGGGCTTTCACCCTTCCGTAACTATATTCAGCCTCAATCCAAATGAAGGAAGAAAGAAGATGAATGTTTAATTCTCTGCTGCCGAAACTATATTTACCTCAAATTTCACTGTAAGTTCAAAAATTTGGCATAAAAATGTGCTATTGTAAGCTTCAGGGGCCCCTCCCCCTCTTAAGCAACGACCCGTCGACTCTCCTCAGTAATAACTTATGTGAAATTATACCTTATTGTACGGAACTTTATCAAGCATCCCACATTGTTCAATTCAGAAAATAAGCGTTTATATTAATCTTTATGTTTGTATGAACTACGTGACTATTCAGAAATGGACGCGGCACCGTGTGGTTTACCCGTCCCTGAAATTGGGGAGTTGAGTAGCGTACAAAATATTTGGATAATTTCTCGTCGTTTGTCTATCTCAGAATTTTCAATGGTTAAAAACTTGGCCATTCTTGGGTTAAATTTTAAGTTAGTGCTATAAAATGGTAGAGAACGTCACTTTGTTGAAACACAATCCTTTTTATAGCTTAAAAAGGATTTTAATTTTCAATGGAATGAGCCATCTCCCAAATTCCTAGTACTTTTGGTTTGATGCAATCAACCCTGGGAAAAAAACAGCAAATAAATACGAATTGCACATTTTTGTGCAATTCAAGGCATGCATTTGTCTTGCTTCTCGAAAAAATAACACCTTTTTGAAATTTTCAATGAAATGAGCCGTGTCCCAAATTTCTAATACTATTGGTTCGATACAATCATCCCTGAAAAATAAACAGCAAATAAATACGAATGCGTGGCCTTGCTTCTCGAAAAAAAATGCATATTTTTACGTTTGTGCAAATGGGAGCTTGAAACATACTACAGCAGGTTTTTCTGATGTTAAAACACATTGTGCCCATATGTTTATATAAAATGAAACATTGTAAAAAACTGAAATTAAATTTACCAGTTCATTGTATTAGAATAAGGATTCAGGTGCGAGCTAATTGTCTACCGCTTCTAATAAACTGGAGGGATATATCCATAAATCAACGTCTCCTAGATATTGTGGCAACAAGCACTTTAATTTTAAACGGTTTGAAGGCTCGAAAGCAGGAGTTTTTTATTTGTACCTGCTTATTTATGATGCTTATTTGTATAAGTTTTGTACGTGACTTTTCCAGCTTTGAAATACGCATAAACACACGCAAACACATACACACACGCAAACACATACACACACACACACACACATATATATATATATATATATATATATATATATATATATATATATATATATATATATATCAGGAAATGAGAAATATCTTCCTTTTTCAAACGCCGAAACCATTGCTCCTGTTTGCTCTTGCCGTCCTCCCCCAAGCAATTTTCTAATGAGCCTCATTATACACCAGCTCGCCCTTTCCACCTCTGTGCTGCATGTGAATATAATGTTTTATAATTTAGGGAAAAATAATGTCGTAATGAGAAGGACACTGTTACCGCCCCCCTTCTCCACCACCCAATAATAAAGACATAGACCAAAGCACTCTTGGAATCAAGAAGGATTACATGCTAATTTTCCCTTCATCATAGCTGGTCAACTTGATCCTCTTTGGGGGCTGGGACAAAATCCTAGTTTGGTTTTTATACCACTTTCCTATGTAATAATCTTTTTGATCAGTGAAAAAGGGTAGTAGAATTCCAATGTGGCCTGTCCTGATCTCCTAGGACTATTGTTTCGACACGATCATTTGTGGGAAAAAAGATTAATAAATAAATCAACACTCATCCGATCTCCCTCCAAAAAAAATGCAAAAGTCTACATGTTTTTTTAGATAGGACTTCGAAACCTCTGTAGTATGGTCCTTTTATATGCTAAATCTAAATGTGTGATTCTCATTAAGATCACTTGCCTTTTTTTGGGTGTTTTCCCCTTTTTTCCAAAATCAGGAACACCGTATTTTTAGATGGGTTACTTTAAACTAAAAGAATTTCATATATTGGGAATCAGCATAAAAAGCCAGTATGGTAATTGTTATCAAAACTCCTTTTTAGAGTTTTGGTTACTATTGGCCCTTGTCGCTCCTTAATTATAATTCTTTAACGTAATAAGTTTGACGGTCATTGATCAGTAAAACGTACTACTGCAGCAGCAATTGCTGCATTCTTATTTGTTTTATCTATTTTAAAAGGTGCTCAGCTCAATCCAAGGATTTTGGCAAGTACCACAAAATAGATTTCTTCGCAACCGAGTCTTGATTGTCGCTAATACTCGAGGGAGAAATCTTCAATCTCGTATATTATGGGGCGGGTGATGATGCATTGATCGGCCGCCTCCTTTCCTCCCTTCGTGCCTGTCGGCATTTCTCCTTGGCAACCATTGAAAATTGTGCCTTACTTGTTATTTACATTTTAAATTAAAATAAGAATGATTTTTATCCATAGAAAAGAGATTTGAAGAGGCGAACGGAGAGGACTTGGTATTCAGGAATAACTTAAATTATCAATAGGCATGATCTGTTTGGAATGGATAACCTTTTGAAAGAGTAATGACTGGATGTAGGTCATCTTGTAGTATAGGCAAGGCTGCATCCTGGGGGGGGATTGATCCCAATCCTTAAAGTTTGCCTGACTCATAAAAACGTAACACAAATACATATAAATAAATTGTGATGCGTTTTTTCAAGTATTTTTTATGTCTTTTTATTCGAATAAAATAATATTCAAATGAGTTTTTATTTGAAACGTAAATTCCTCGCAGCCGACGGAAGATAATATTTCTTTGTTAGTAATCATCATGCTTAATGGTAAAGAACATACCCCCTTGCTAAAAACAATGTCAGATTGGGGATGTTTCACATTTCGGATCATTTCCAAGACAGAAGACATGAGGGCTGTTCATCTACCCAACGGTCTAAAAACATTGTATTTATCTTCCGCAAGTGTCAATTGCAGAAGTAAACAAACACTCATTTACGTTAATAATTGCAGTACACGGACAAAAAATGCAACGCCGAACCAATCAATGCTTATTGACTCCAAAATCAAAAGATGTTCCATATACACAAGATCCAAGGTGGAGAATATGTTTCGGGGCATAACACAAAAATTTACATAGCGCGATAAAATACACGAAGCCGTGCTTTTTTATTTCTTTTTTCACCTGATTATCAAAATTTCAGTGTCTCCGTTCGAAAATGCCTAGGTGATTAAGATAATAACATTTATATTTTCCTGAGTGGCTCAGTTAGTCCAGAAAGGGCATTTTTCTTAAAACAAGGCTACAGAACCAATTGATATATATTGTTGTCACTTGAAGCAGATTTTTACTGTTAGTTTTAGCTTTATTTAGAACATTTAAATAAATTTTTAGAAATTTCTTTTTCCAATCACTTACAAAAATATAAAGTGGTCGGGAACTTTATTGTGTGAATATTGGGATTTTGATGATTTTATAAAAAATTCTGCTTTTTGCACAATTTGCCTTTTGCCTGGGAGTTTTCAAGATGATGCCCTATTCCTTTGAATAAGCTCGGAACTGGGGGCAATTCAAAGAGGGGCAGGATAAAGCTTCTCCGGCTGGGTAGGAGCACCATGAAAAAATTTTTCAAGGCAGTTGTATTAGTAAATTTCTCGTTATTATGAAAATTTTCAAGTGTCAGGCGAGGATTATTTTTCCTTTGACACGGCCAATTCTAGGAATTGGCCTAGCAACGGGCCCTTTCTTGGCCGCATAGAAATCAAAGTTGCATTTATGTCATATCAGTAAAACATAATACATGGAAAGGCTTTATGTCGTTGATTTTCCAAGAGGAATTAAGGCACAAGTGATTTCTCGGCTGAAACCTTCAGGGAAAAAAAAACTGAAATATCAGGTAACAGTTAAAGATTAGAAGAGGCATGTAAATAGAATATCAGAAAAACATAATTGGTTATTGATTTAATGGTTAAACTTTTTATTTCACAAAATGACATGTTTTGTTTATTTATAGCGCCAGAGAGACTTTAGAAGAATTCAAACAATCGGCAGATAGAGAAGAAGAAACAGACTTGGCACTCAATAGAGCAAAGAAGGTTAGTTTTAGATACATTAGTCCTTTTCTTATGTGTTAACGGAACTTCAATATCATATAAAATAGAATATTAGAAGAAACAAGTTTTTTCAACTCAAAGTAAGGAACAGAATTAAAGAACAAAACGAACAAAAATTATTTCGTATATGTAGGGCTTTCCCCTCTCCTAAATACCTTGCTCTTTACGCTAAAACTTTTAGCACTTTGAAAAAAGCTTCCTATTTCAATTGTGTTTCAGGAGCCGTTCTTAAAAAAATGGGAGAAACAGGCAAACTTTAGTGTAAAGAGCAAGATATTAAAAGGTGGACAGCGCCTTCATATAAGGAATGATTTCTGTTTGTGTTTCAAATAATGCAGGTGAATCTGGCTTATCCTCCATCAAAAATTCCCTCTCCTCATGGGAAAATCCTCCATGGAAAGTTCCTTCCACTTAAAACATCCCCGACCACTAAAATTTCCTCTGGACAATTCCATCCTCACTAAAAATTCCCCTCCCCCTCCGTTTAAATTTCTTGCGGGCCATTCAACCTGAAAAATTCTCATTAGCATACTTTCATTAGAAAATACTTTTATTTATAATCGTTTTTTCATCACTCCGGAAATCCCCCCTCCCTTTCGTGGAAATTTTTCCCGGAAATCACGCTGAATATTTCCCCCCGACAATTCCCTCGGAGCATCCCCACATGCAAAATTGAGTTGGCAAAGAGAAAGTAAGACAAATAAAAAAAATTTCGTACAGAAATTCTGTCAAATCCCCCCAATAAAAGTTCCCCCTTGAAAGTTCACCATCTCCCTTCCTATGGAAAGCCCCCCCCCCAATGAAAACCAACCCCAAGCGCAAAATCCACCCCTTCCCCCTAAAAAAGTCTGTATACTTCCAAATAACAAAAATTATACGTCAGTAATGGGTAAATTTTTTAACTTAAAGACCCATTCCCAAAGGCTGTAGGGGGCCTTGTTGTCTCCAAAGGAATAATTTTTGGACCTTTTATCTATGTTGAACGAAATGACGTCTTAAAATTTTGATTTGACGGTTTGGGGAAAAAGTTGGCGTCGGAGAGGGGCCAGTTGTCCTCCAATCTTTCAGGTCACTTGAAAGAGCTTAATTTCCGTTCGAGTAAGTCATTTCTAAAAATTTTAGGACCATTGGTTCGATTCGGTCACCCCTAAGAAAAAAAAACAACAACAAATAAACACGCCTCCGCGATCTTTCTTCTGGCAAAAAATACGAAATGTACCTTTCTGCAGATAGGAGCTTGAAACCTCTACAGTAAAATGCTCTCATACGCTGAATCAGATGATGTGATTTTCACTGAGATTCTCTGACTTTTAGGGAGCGTTTACCCCTTTTTTTCGGAAATCAGGCTAATTTTTCCGGCTCATAACCTTTGAAGGGCAATACGACAGCTAATGAATCTTATACATTTAGAATCAGCATAATAAACCAATTCCTTTGATATATATATATATATATATATATATATATATATATATATATATATATGTATTGATATTCAAATTCCGTTTTTTTAGGATCTTGGTTTCCATTGAGCCGAGTTGCTCCTTACTTACAGTTCATTCGTTACCAAGAACTGTGTGATAATCATCCGGTACAACAACAAATAAACACGCATCCGCGATCTTTCTTCTGGCAAAAAAACGATATATACCTTTCTGCAGATATGAGCTTGAAGCCTCTACAGTAAAATTTTCTCATACGCTGAATCTGATGATGTGATTTTCACTGAGATTCTCTTGACTTTTAGGGAGCGTTTACCCCCTTTTTTCGAAAATCAGGCTAATTTTTCTGGCTCATAACCTTTGATGGGCAATACGACAGCTAATGAATCTTATACATTTAGAATCAGTATAATAAACCAATTCCTTTGATATATATATTGATATTCAAATTCCGTTTTTTAGGATTTCGGTTTCCATTGAGCCGAGTTGCTCCTTACTTACAGTTCGTTCGTTACCAAGAACTGTGTGATAATCATCCGGTACTTTTATTAGAAGCGAATTTTTGAATACACGAGCGTTAAGACACAGTACAGGTCGTTCATCTTTTTTAACGTTGATTTTGGGGAAGCTTTACAAAACATAATTTTCTTCTGGAGAAATTCGAAAAAAAAGCCGGAGAGTCTGAGTATAACGGAAGTACTCATAGAATGCTTTGAGGGTATAAACCGACAAGGGTAGGCCTAGATTCCCCTATCGTTATCTGCAGACATGTTTGATTTCTTGAAGTTCGCCTGGAACAATAACATCATAATACAATTAAGGCGGTTCATTCGAACCTGGGCCAGGCCTATTCTAATCAGGGGCCTCCTAAGACCCAAGTTTGCCCCCCCCCAGCTGAAATGCAGTTTCTGCAAAAAAAAAAAAACTTTTCAAAACTGAGATAAGCCTGCATAATTCAAGCATCCAGAGAAACGTATCAGTTTTCTTTAGTCTATCTTTGCTTTTATGGTACCATACGGCTTATTTTTTCATTTTTCACTATCATTTTCACTGATTTGGAAAAATTGGCTCTACTTTTGCCCCCCCCCCCCTCCCCCTCGCCTTCAGGATTTTGACGAAATTGCACGCCGCTGATCAAACAGTTCGTGGTAGCGAACTGTAGTAAGGAGCGACCCATGCTCAATAGTAACCAAAACTCTTAAAAAACGGAATTTAGATACCAATAGTTACATCAATAGAATCGAATTTTAATGCTGATTTTAAATATACAAGTTTCTTCAAGTTTATTCTTACCCATCAAAAGTTACGAGCCTGAGGAAATTTGCCTTATTTTAGAGAATAGGGAGAAACACCCCCTAAAAGTCTTAGAATCTTAATGAAAATAACACCATCAGATTCAGCGTATCAGAGAACCTTAACGTAGAAGTTTTAAGCTCATATCTCCGAAAACGTGGAGTTTTGTGGTTTTTGTTCCAGAAGACAGATCACGGATGTGTGTTTACTCATTTTTTTATTTGTTGTTGTTTTTTTTTTTCAGGGGAGATCGTATCGACCCAGTGGTCCTAGAATGTCACAAGAGGGCTCAGGTGCCCTTTTTAAGTGACCAAAAAAATTGGAGGGCACCTAGAGCCCCTCCCACGCACATTTTCCCCAAAAGTTACCGGATCAACATTTTGAGATAGCCATTCTATTCAGCTTATTCGAAAACCTGATAAATATGTCTTTGGGGACGACTTAATCCCCCACAGTCCCCAGGAGAGAGGCTGCAAGTAACAAACTTTGACCATTGTTTACATATAGTAATGGTTATTATGAAGTGTACAGACGTTTTCAGGGGGACTTTTTCGCGTTTGGGTGGGGGTGATTTTTGGGGAAAGGGCCACGTGGGAGGATCTTTCAATGGATGAATTTATCTTGAGGGGAGAGAATTTCCATCAAGGGGGTGTAGGCTTTTCTAGCATTATTTAAAAAAACAATGAGAAAATAAATACATTTTTCTTCAACTGGAATTAATGAACAACATTAAAACTTAAAACGAACATAAAATATTACGTATATAAGGGGATTCGTCTCCTCCAGAATACATTGCTCTTTACGCTAAAGCAATTTTAGTAATTTTAACTGTTTATTCTACGGCCTTTGTGATTCGGGGGTCATTCTTAAAGATTTGGGACAAAATTCAAGGTTTAGTGTAAAGAGCGAGGTATTGACGAAATATAAATTTTCTTTTATTTATTCATGTGTGGTGAGCCAAAATCAAAACATGCATTAATTCAAAAACGTTCAGAAATTGTATAAAAAAAAACAAGTTTTATTAACTGCAAGTAAGGAACGAAATTAAAACTTAAAACGAACAGAAATTATTTCGTATATGAAAGGGGTTGTCCCCTCCTCAACCCCTCGCTCTTCATGCTAAAGTGTTTTTATTGTCTTAAAAAGTAGAGTCGCGACAAATAGTCAAACTTTAGCGTAAAAAGCGGGGCGTTGAGGAAGGGGACAACCCCTTTCATGTACATACAAATTTCTGTTCATTTTAAGTTTTAATGTCACTCCTTACTTGCAGTTAAAAAAACTTGTTTTTTTATTTAATTTTTCTAATCTGAAATCGGGATAGCAGTTTGTTAATTATAGTACTTGGGATTCGAAATCTAGAATCGGGGATGGTGTCTGTTAATTCTAGTCCACAGAAAAATTAATAAGGTGATGTAGATTTACCAGGTAAATAATCCAAGGAATTGTTATTTATTAATTTTCATTCGAAGAAAAATCAACATAGGGCACACAGATGAAAAATTGGGGTCAATCTATGTTTATTTACTGTTTCTCCTCTCCCCAAAAAGCCAGAAATGTAAAATGATAAGAATTAACGAAAGCTATGTGGTCGCAGTGATGTTTGTGAGGAGGGTTAAAGCATTATAGTCGTAAATTTAACAAGTTTTCTAAGAGGCTCTTGTAATCAATACAAAGGGGTCATTTACCCTGCAGCTTCCATTTACTTGAGAGATTAATTTTGAATCGACACATTTAAGAACCAAAATTAGCATCTCATTACAAACCTTCTGGGTCATATCCAGAATCTTTTTGTGGGGGGGGGGGAATTACAAAAGAAATTTTTTCGAGGAATTTTACAAAAAAAAACCTTAAAAAACCGATCCAAAATCTGTTTATATTATTGCCCGATTGATTTATATATTGATTTATATATATTGATTATATATATTTTATATTGATTTATATATATATATATATATATATATATATATATATATATATATATATATATATATATATATATAAATATTTAAATAAAACATACCTACATAGTAATTTACGTACGTAAAGTAGTTCATATACGTATTGCAAAATCTCTCTAATATAGGACTATCCCGATTAAATTCAATAAATATGACATTAACTTTTACGGTTATCAGTTTTCTACATTATAAACAATATATTATGCAATAATAAGTATATTCATAAATCTCATCCAGCAATGCAAACTTGAAATAGATATATTTTTGATTATTTGAATAACTCATAATTTATCCCTCATTGTCAAAAACAATTTGCTTTGAATTTCAAAATCTTTTTTTTGTTCATATTGATAGTAAAGCGAGGCCCTTTCAAATGTTGGGCTCGATTGGGCCAAATCACCGTCAATCCGGCCGGTATGCATCCTAGGATGCATAGTTGATAGATTAAATTCGCATTAAATCATTAAATGTAGTGTTTTAATTTTATTGAGGCGTATTAAGGAAGGAGTCGAGTGGGGGTATTAAGCGAGTGGTCGCAGGGTATATGATGTTATAGTTGTGTTTTGTTTTTAAACCAGTTTTGAGGCTTCTGTTAAGTTATTTGTTTTGTTTCTTTTTTTGCCTTTTTTTTGTTTGGTTATCCCTCCTTCATATCATGCTGTGGAATTTGGTGGGTATGTATTTATGTTAAGTTTTTTGTCAATTATTGTTATTAAATTGATAAAATAAAAGAAATAGTGGAAAATTTTTCATTATAATTTGCAGACATTACTTTTTCTGAGCCCTTTTGCGACATTCTATGACCACTGAGTCGATACGATCACCCCTGGGGGGAAAAAAACAAATAAACACGCATCCGTGATTTGTCTTCTGGCAAAAAAATGCTAAATTCCACATTTTTGTAGATAGGGGCTTGAAACTTCTACAGTAAGGTTCTGTGATACACTGAATCTGATGGAGTGATTTTCGTTAAGATCGTATGACTTTTAGGGGGTATTTCCCCCTATTTTCTAAAATGAGGCAAATGTTCTCAGGCTCGTAACTTTTGACGGGTTAGACTAATCTTGATGAAACTTATATATTTAAAATCAACATTAAAATATGATTCTTGTGATGTAACTATTGGCATAAAAATTCCATTGTTTAGAGTTTTGGTTGCTATTGAGCCGGGTTGCTCCCTACTACAGTTCGTTACCACGAACTGTTTGATGCTTCAGACTTGAAGAAAACGCCAGCGGCAATTTTTTTTGGATGTGAGAAAAGCTTTTGACAGTTTGTCCCATGTCGCGTTTTGTTGTTCGGAGAGAAGCATTAGAATGGTTGTAATCTTATTTTCATGGCCGGTTTATTTTTCGATCCAGGGTCTGATATTAAGGCCGAAGTAGACTTTGGAATTCTACAAGGGTCTATCCTTGGTCCTTCGGTTTACATTGTATATGCCAATGACTTATATTGGGCTATAAGAGATGCTGCAAGGTCCATTTATTGCAATAAATGTCACCCAAATGAGTTGCAGTATCCTATTTCAATATATATTGAACAAAATGTTGATTTATTTGTATTTGTTGATAATAGCACCTTTTTTTGTGTTGAGCGGGTCAAAATAATTTGGTAATAAAGCTTCAAATATTAATGAACAGAGATTGTGAGCGGTTTGAAGCAAATTGTCTCGCTCTAAATGTATCCAAGTCTCAATTTTTGTTTTTTTCCAGAATTGGTTTTCAATTTCCTAGTTTGAATATTATTCCAAGCTCTAAAGCTATAATTTCTAGATCACAAAATAGGTTTGTTAGGTTTCTAGGAGTCCTTGTCGATGGGAATCTTTCATTTAGGAACCGTATTAATCTTCTCCGATTAAAAGTGTCAAGAAACTTAGGTATGATACGTAAGCTAAGGTATATTTTTCCTGGATGTATTTTAAAGCTTCTTTATAATTCTCTCATACAGCCCTACATAAATTACTGTTCTGTTGTTCGGATGAATTCTTTCACATCCCTATTAGAACCACTTTCTCTTCATTCTGAAAAGACCCGTCGGTTAATTTCAGATACGAATAGTACGTCTACAAATTGTTTCCTTAGTATTTCCACAGTATTTCCTATCTTGTGCTATTTTTATTCATGAATAACTTCATGGTCAACTTCCCTCTTGTTTTTCGAAATTGTTACTACCCCGAGTTAGAGTAAATCTTCATGGAACTCGTAGCTCTGAAGTTTTACTGGTCGTTAGAACTCCAACCGTGTGGTCAGATTTTAGCCCTATATACGCATGTAGTAGGGTTTGGAACTCCCTGCCGAAGAATATCAGAGATTGCCACTCCATTGGAGTCTTCAAAAGATTAATGAAAACTCATTTGGGTTAACTTTTCTTCTTATTCTCCTTTTTCCTTTTTTTCTTTTTTTATATAAGTAATAATAGTAATATATATTTGCCAGTTCAATTGAGTAGAAATAATTAAAAAAAAGGTTTGATATAACTTTTTGCATTTTCTGTTTTTATTTTTTGGTATTTTTTCCTCTCCGTGCTTATTTCCCTTATCTTGTATTATGAATACTGATAGATATGGTTGTAATATTTTTCCCTACGTTCATAGACCATGGACTCTTTTGTGGGGATATTAAAACAGATTCATGTGTTGATAATTTGATTTTAATAAAGTTGAAGTTGAAGTTGAAACGCAACTCACTAAAGTAGTAAAATTTTTTAGTAGTATTAATTTATTAACCAAAGGAAATTACACAGACAAAATTAATCGGTAGCACACCAAAAACGTTGCTTGCGAGGGTGTGTTACTAACAAAAAAGAACAAAAAATAGAAGAGAAAAAAAAAGATAATGAGTTAATCTAAAATGAGCAGAAAGGTGAAACGCAACTCACTAAAGTTTACGCTGTGTAAAACTCGAGAACAAAGCGTTCTCTTCGTTTGATTCTTTCAGCTTAGTGCGAGACAAGACAAAGACAAGTGACAGAATAGATGGGAAATATATAATATGGGCTATATATTTGCACGTAAGGGGAGAGGGGTAAATTATTTGGACAGTTTGAAGTCAGAAAACAATTCTCACTTCATAATATGCAGAATAATTATACCTAACACATTTTGCATGTAGACCCGCTATACTTTACCTCCCCCACCCCTAGTGCGCAATTATATAGCCCAAATTTGTTTCTAAAGTAACGAAGAAACTAATGAAGAAACCGGTTTATTCTCGAGTTTTACGCATTGTAAACTTGAATGAGTGGCGTGTAATACACAAGTATTGGAATTTTTCATGGAGAAAGAGGAATTTTTGATGGAAAGAAATTATTGCGTATGTGGTAGGAGTTGCCCCTTCCACAAGCCATTTGTATTTACGCAAAAGTTTTGACTTTTTGTCCTAATTCTCTAAGAACGATTCTTGAAACACAATGGCCGTTTAATTATAACAATAAACTTTTTTCTAAAGTTCTGTTTAAAAAAAAACTATAGCGTTAAGAGTGAAATCTTGAGGAGGAGGCAACCCCTTTCATGTACATAATAATTTTTGTTTGTTTAAGGTTTGAGGCTCCTCCCTGCTTTCAGTTGACAAACTTGTTGTTTTTTTGTTTTTTTATCTATTTAGTTACTTACAGATAATATTTGTTAACTTGAGACATACGGAACAAGTTTTTCAAAGAAAAGTAAATAGCCTCATTAAAACAAAATGAGCAGAATTAAAATCAAATAATTTTCAAAGTAAAAACTATGGAGTCTTGAAGAAAAAATAATATGAAATATTTTTGCTATGAAAAAGACTGTGTCAGTAAAATGGACAGAAATTAATTTAAAAAAGAATTCTACAAAACAAGTTTGTCAAAGAATAGTAAAGAGCCTCGTAAAGCCAAAAATGAATAAAAATTTATTAAAATAATTTTCCAAGCGTAAGACTACCACTAATCACCATCAATAAATGACTGAAACCCAAAACGAATAGAAATTACAATAAATAACCGATTAAATCTCAAAACAAGCAAACATTAGCATGAGTAGGGCTGACAACCCCTGTACCTCCTCAAGACTAGAACATACACCTCATTGAAAACAAAACACATTTTAATTTTTTTTTCACTTTTTTGACTTAAACAAATAAAGAAGTGGAATAAATATCAGAATATGTATATCAAACTGACAATACATGGTTATTTGTTTTTTGTTTTTTTTTGTGTTTTTTTTTTTTTTTGTAAAGTGCAAATTATATTCTACTCTGTAGATGACATGGGTGTTGTCAACCATACTCCTTTAATTTTTGCCCGTTTTGAGTTTGACTAGGTTATCTATTTTAATTTCTGTTAGTTTTGGGCTTCATTCATTTATTAATGGTGATTTGTGGTAGGGCAGTAGAGCTTTTAATTTCCGTTCAAACCATCCTACTTCCAATCTTCTAGGACCACTGGGTTGGCAAAATCACCCCTGGGAAAAATAAAAGTAAAACTAACACGCTCATTGTATTGAAAATTGAAAGGCCTAGTGCCCTTTCAAATAGTCGAAAGTGACTAGAGCGAACAACACCCCCCCCCACGCCCATCGTTTCCCCAAACATGTACATTAAGACTACTATAAATGTAAATAGTGACCAAACTACGCTGCCTTTCCATCACAAACGTCAAAAACAAAAAGAACAATGGGGAATTATTTTCGTGAGACAGTGAAATTCTAATTTGAATGAATATTTCGGCCCTATGTCCAAGGGCCGTCCTCAGCAAAACATAGATATATAAGAGAAGCATGACTTCCAACAACATAAGACCAATAAAACTAAAATGAAAATTTTTTAAACAGTCGCAGCATCCTTACTTCAGCAGCATTTTTCTGGTTGAACTTCGCTAAAATAAGGATGTTGGGACTGTTTTAAAGAAATTTTATTTTAGTTATTGGTCGTATGTTGTTGTAAGTCTATCTTCTTTTATATATTTATGCTCTGCTGAGGACGGTCCTTGGAGACAGGGCCAAAATATTCACTCAGATTGGAATTCCATTGTCTTACGAAAATAATTCCCTATTGTTCTTCTTGTTGTTGATGTTTGCTACTAAAAAAGTGTCAGCTCTTTTTATAGCTTTGAATTTACAGAAAAATAGATGCAGCGTGCTTAGCCAGAGTGAAAATAGATATCAATAAATTAAAAAGAACAGAATTTGCTACGCATATGAAAGGGGTTACCTCCTCCTCAAGACCGCGCTCTTTACGCTAATTATTTTTCTGTACAGAACTTTCATGCTAATTTTTGCTCGTTTTGAGTTTGAATTTCTGAATATTGAATATTTCTATTTCTTGAATATTTATTGTAATTTTTGTTCATTTCGGGTTTAGTTCATTTATTGATGGTGAATAGTGGTAATTTTACGCTTTGAAAATTACTTGAATTTATTTCTACTCGTTTTTGGTTTAATGAGGCTCTTTACTATTCTTTGACAAACTTGTTTTGTGGAATTTTGTCATTATTTCTGTTCATTTTTTATTGACAATCTTTTTCATAGAGAAAATATTTCATATCTTTTTGTTTGTTTTTCCATTAGAATCCATAGTTTTTATTTTGAAGATTATTTGACTTTATTTTTGGTCATTTTTGGTTTAATGAGGCTCTTTACTTTTCTTTAAAAAACTTGTTCCGTATGTTTCCCATTAATACGCACATGAAAGGGGTTGCCTTCTCCTCAAGACCTCACTCTTTACGCTATTTTTTTTTTTTTATAGAATTTTAAAACAGAGCTTATTGTTCTAATTAAACGCCCATTGTGTTTCAGGAATTGTTCTTAAAGAATTAGGATAGAAAGTCAAAACCTTAGCGTAAAGAGCAAGGTCTTGTGGAAAGGCCAATTCCTTTCATATACTTAATAATTTCTGTTTGTTTTAAGTTTTTATGCTGTTCTTTACTTTCAGTTGAAAAAACTTGTTTTTTCATTTAACTTCTGATCGTTTTTAAATAATACTGGGAAATCCGGTCACCTCTCCATGAAAAATTCCGGTACTTGTGAACTCATTCAAGTTTACGGTGCGTAAAGCTCGAGAACCAAACGTTTTCTTCGTTAGTTTCTTCTATTTGCACATTAGGGTGAGGGGATTAAGTATAGCGGATTTGTATGGAAAGTGGTTTAAGTACAATTATTTTGCATATTATGAAGTGAGAATAGTTTTCTGACTTCCAACTGTCCAAATGCTTTATTCCCCCCCCCCCCTTATGTGCAAATATATAGCCCAAATTACGTATTTTCCATATATTTTGTCACTTTTCTTTGTTTTGTCTCGTGTATAACTGAAAGAAATTAACGAAGAAGCTGGTTTTTCCTCGAGTTTTACACAGTGTAGACTTGAGTGAGTGGCGTATAATACGCAAGTACCAAAATTCCTTCCCACTAAGGAAAATAAAAAAAAAGAAGCAAAACTCAAATAAAATTCACAAATTTGGAAATCCTTATTTTCCACGGGGGGTATTTTCTCTGGGAGGTTTTTTTCTCTGGGAGGTTTTTTACCGGGGGGGGGGGGCATTTTCAGCAGTTATTTGTACTTGTTGATTGTATAATACACGCTAGAAAGTTTTTGTTGATAATGATGCAAACATGACACTAAACTGGTCAAGTAACTTTTTTATAAATAGCTTTGGCTTGGTCGGAAAAAAAAATGTAGCTATATTGTATTTAACTATTTAGTTGATATTTTAGGTAGGTTACATATTTAATATATGCTATGCTTTACCCCATCCCACCCCCTAATGTACAAATATACAGCCCAAGTTTGTTCCTAAACTGTTATATTTTCATCATATTTTTTTTTCTTAGTATTAAATAACTTCACTTCTCGAGTGTGTATTATATAACCGACAAGTACTGGGTTATTTACCGGGGGAGGGGGTTCGTGGAGGTAGCGGGTAAACGCCGGCTACCATTGAAATCACTTAGGCTTTCACGGGTCAGGAGTACAACAAATCCTTTTCAAACAGTTCGTGGTAACAAACCGTAGTAAGGAGCGACCCGGCTCAATAGTAACCGGAACTCTAAAAAATGGAATTTTTGTACCAATAGTTACATCAAAAGAATTGCATTTTAATGCTGATTTTAAATATATAAGTTTCATCAAGATCAGTTATACCCATCAAAAGTTATGAGCCTGAGAAAATTTCCCTCATTTTAGAAAATAGGGGGAAACACCCCCTAAAACTCATACAATCCTAACGAAAATCACGCCATCAGATTCAGCGTATCAGAGAACCTTATTGTAGAAGTTTCAAGCTCGTATCTACAAAAATGTGGAATTTCGAATTTTTTGCCAGAAGACAGATCACGGATGCGTGTTTATTTCTTTTTTTGTTTGTTTTTGTTTTTTTTTCCAGGGGTGATCGTATCGACTTAGTGGTCCTAGAATGTCGCGAAAGAGCTCATTCTAGTGGAAATTAAAAGTTCTAGTGCCCTTTGTAACTGACCAAAAAAATAGGAGGGCCCCTAGGCCCCCTCCCACGCTCGTTTTTTCCCCAAGGTCACCGGATCAAAATTCTGAGATAGTCATTGTATTCACCATAGTCGAAAAACCTAATAACTATGTCTTTAGGGACGACTTACTCCCTCGCAGTCCCCGTGGGAGGGGCTGCAAGTTACAACTTTGACCTGTGTTTACATATAGTAATGGTTACTGGGAAGTGCACAGACGTTTTCAGGGGGGTGTTTTTGGTTTCGGGGGAGATTTGAGGGGGGGGGTTACGTGGGAGGATATTTCCATGGAGAAACTCCTCATGGGGAAAGAGAATTTCAATGAAGGGGGCGCAGGATTTTCTAGGATTATTTGAAAAGACAATGAAAAAATAAATATGAAAAGTTTTTTCTACTGAAAGTAAGGAGCAGCATCAAAACTTAAAACGAACGAAAATTATTACGCATATGAGGGGTTTACCTCCTCTTTATACCTCACTCTATACGCTAAAGTATTTTTAGTAATTTCAACTATTTATTCTACGGCCTTTGTGATTCAGAGGTCATTCTTAAGGAATTGGGATAAAATTTAAGCTTTAATGTAAAGAACGAGGTATCGACGAGGGTCGAGCCCCCTCATATACGTAATAAAAACATGCGAATATAGAAGTTCGTTACGTAAGTTAATTCGTAAGTTACGTATATTTTTTACCAATGAAAACGTTTGTAAAAAATTAAAAGTTCTAGTTGCTTTTTTAAGTAATTAAAAAATTGGAGGGTAGCTAGGCCTCCTCGCTCGCTCATTTTTTCTCAAAATCTTCGGATTAATTGCAATTAATTAATATGCAAATTTCGTTTTAATTATTTATGTGCGGAGAGCCAAGATCAAAACATGCATTAATTCAAAAACGTCCAGAAATTAAATAAAAAAAAACAAGTTTTTTTTAATGAAAGTAAGGAGCAACATTAAAACTTAAAACGAACAGAAATACTCCGTATATGAAAGGGGCTTTTCCTCCTCAACGCCCCGCTCTTTACGCTAAAGTTTCTTACTGTTATAAAAATAGAGTTAAGAGAAACAGTCAGACTTTAGCGTAAAGAGCGGGGCGTTGAGGAGGAAAAGTCCCTTTCATATACGGAGTAATTTCTTCTCGTTTTAAGTTTTAATGTTGCTCCTTACTTTCATTAAAAAAAAATTGTTTTTTTTATTTAATTAACAAAGGGATCAGTAGTAGGCTTTAGATAGTAGGCTTTCACGGGTCAGGAGTACAACAAATCCATTTTAACAAAGGGATCATTAGTTATCACGAGATGATAAACAATAAAGAAACACATTGTTTCTGTCTATATCTGGATCTGGATATCAAAAAGGTGAATATGATATTTGTAAAGAGCGTAAAATAAGGAATATAATGGGACTAGTTTCATTCTATTAAGATGCTTCCTTCTGTGAAGCCCCTAATCTAGGATGCTACCTTTTTTTCCCCTAAGGAAAAACAAAACAACGTAATTCGGTTGTGAAAAAAAAGTCACAATTTATAATCAATCAGATTAAATTGACCATCTTAATGCTGAAGTTTTATTAGATATTCTCTAGTTTTCTCTTTGGTGGAACAATTATTTTTACACAAGGTAGGCCTATCCACTTAATCATGATCCTGCTTTGGAATGACATCAACCAAATACCTGCGGTTGTGGTAAAAATCAACATGTTTCGTGAAGCGTAGCCAATAGCGGTCATTGGCCGTTCTTTATATTGCAAATAGTGTTGTCTTTGAAGAGACCTGGTGTTTTATCTCAATTAAATATCTGTTCATAGCTGTCAATTATTTAGTTACCAAGATTATGAATATAATCAAGTTATTGGTGTGGCTTTAATCTTAAATTATATAGAAGAGTAACTTTTTTCAACTGAAAGTAAGGAGCAACATTAAAATTAAAAACCAACACAAATTATTACATATATCGGGGGTTGCCGCCTCCTCAATGCCTCGGTCTTCAATCTAAAGATTTTTATTAATTAAAAAAAACCACTTATTATTGCTCTAGATAATCGACTCTTGTGTTTCAATTTCTTTTGAGAGACCTGGTCTTTTATATCAACTAAATATCTGTTCACAGCTGGTAATTATTTAAATTCCCAAATTATAAATATAATAAAGTTATTGATGTGGCGTTCATCTTGATTTAATAGAAAAAACAAGTTTTTCAACTTAAATTAAGGACAAATATTAAAAATCAAAAAGAACACAGATTAATATATATATATATATATATATATATATATATATATATATATATATATATATATATATATATATATATATATATATATATATATATATATATATATATATATATAGTTGGGTTGCCCCTACTCAATACCTCCTTCTTCACGCTTCAGTCTTTAAGGAGTTTTAAAGAAAGCTTCGTATTGTTCTAATTGAAAGATCCTTGTGTCTCAGGAGTCGTTCTTAAAGAAGTCTGACAAAATTCAAAATTCTGCGTAAATAGTGAGGTATTGAGGGAGGTGTGACCCCTCAAATATGTACAAATTTCTGTCCGTTTTAAGCTTTAATGTTGCTTCTTACTATCAGTCGATTTTTTTTTTATCTCTGATCATTTTTTCAATAACGCCAGGAAATCTGGCTCCATCTTTACGGAAAAATAGTCACCACAGAAAGATCCTCTAGGCAATTCAATCCCGGTGAAAATTCACGCCGAAAAATTATCCTTAACATCTTCACATGTAAAATTGAATCGGAAAAGAGAAAATAAGACAAATAAAACAAAATCGTACAGGCATTCTTGCAAATTTCCCCAATGTAAAATTTCTCCTGAAAACTTCACGCCCCGGGAATTTCCCTCCTCATGGGAAGTTATTCCTTGAAAACTCCCCATTGGAAAATTTTGTAAGTAATGGGAAAATTTTGAACTTAAAGGTCTTTCCGTAGGGGCTGTGGGAGGTCTTTTTTGTCTCCAAAGGCATAGCTATGAACCTTTCAACTATTCTGAACGAGATGGCTATCTCAAATTTTGATCGGATGATTTTTTGGGAAAGGGGCTAGTTGGCCTTCAATATTTTTAGTCGCTTAAAAAGACCACTAGGGCTATCGTTCGAATGAGTTCACTCTCGATATTGTAGGACCATCAAACACGCATCCGGGATCTTTCTTCTGTCAAAAACACAAAATTCACATTTTTGCGGATAGGAGCTTGAAACCACTACAATAGAGTTATCTGATGTATTGAATTTGATATCATGATTTCCATTAAAATTCTTTGACTTTCAGATTGTATTTGCCTCACTTTTTTTGAAAACCAGACAAATTTTCTCAGGATCGTAGCCTTTGATGGGTAACATAAACTTAATGAATCTTACATAATTGGAATCAGTCTAATAAGTCGATTCTTTTTATACATTTTTTGGCATTAGAATTCCTTTTTTTTTTAGTTTCGGTTACTATATAGCCGTATCGCTCCTTACTTAAAGTTCATTACCACGAACTATTTGATATAAAAAGAAAGTAAAAAAAAATAAATGTGACTGTAATTCTCAAACTACTAAAATAGATTTTTTGCTGGGGACAAATCTGTATTTGCCTGCAGATTGGTCAGAAGCTAAGAGGAATAGGACTGACGCCTCCCTGCCTTCTAGATACCAGATCATAATTTGCACTTGCTGAAATAATTGCTGAAAACCTTAAAACAAACTAAATTTAAATTGTTTTCTCTTTTTAACTTTAATCAATCCAAAACTGTTTAGACTTTTAAAAAGGAAAATCAGTATATATATTAAATTGTCAATCCACATTTTTCTATGGCACTTGGTAATTAACCAAGTGACATATAGCAATCGCAAATTCTGTCGGTCTGTCGGTCTGTCTTTCCCGGTTTTGCTATTTTAGGCACTTCCAGGTAAGCTAGGACGATGAAATTTGGCAGGCGTATTAGGGACCGGAACAGATTAAACTAGAAATCGTTTTCGCGATTTGACCATCTGAGGGGGAGTGGGGGGTCGATTAATTTGGAAAAATAGAAAAAATGAAGTATTTTTAACTTATGAACGGGTGATCGGATCTTAATGAAATTTTAATTTAAATTTAATTTAGTTTGGAATGATATCGTGTCTCAGAGCTTTTATTTTAAATCCCGACCAAATCTGCTGAAATTGGGCGAGTTGGGGGGGGGACCTAAAATCTTGGAAAACTCTTAGAATGGAGGGATCGGGATGAAACCTGGTGAGAAAAATAAGCAGAAGTCCTAGATACGTGACTGACATAACCGGAACGGATCTTCTCTGTTTTGGGGAGTTGGGGGGGGGGGTAATTCTAAAAATTAGAAAAGAGTGAGGTATTTTTAGCTTACGAAGGAGTGATCGTATCTTAATGAAATTTCAAGTTTGGAAGAATATAGTGTCTCAGAGCTCTTATTTTAAATTCTGACTGGATCCGGTGACATTGGGGGATATTGAGGGGGGGGGACCTAAAATGTCGAAAAACGCTTAGAATTGAAGGATCGGGAAACTCAGATCTCTTATTTTAAATCCCGACCGGATCCAGTGTCATTAGAAGGGGGGAAATCTTGGAAAACGCTTAAAGCGGAGAGATCAGGATGAAACTTGGTGGAAAGAATAAGCACAAGTCCAAGATAGGTGACTGACATAACCGAACCGGATCCGCTCTCTTTGGTAGAGTTGGGGGGGGGAGTAATTCGGAAAAATTAGAAAAAATGAAGTGTTTGTAACTTACGAACGGGTGATCAGATCTTAATGAAATTCGATATCTAGAAGGATCTTGTGCTTTAAAACTCTCATTTTAAATCTCGACCAGATCCGTTGACATTAAAGGGAGTTGGAGGGGGAAACCGAAATTCTTTGAAATCGTGAAAATCGAGGTGTCTTACGAATGAGTGATTGGATCTTAATGAAACTTGATATATAGAAGAATCTTATGTCTCAGATGCTCCATTTTCATTTCAAATCGGATCCGGGGACATAGAGGGCTGGAGGGGGGAAACAGAAATCTTGGAAACCGGAAATCTTGGAAAATCCTTAGAGTGGAGAGATCGGGATGAAACTTGATGGGAAGAATGAACACAAGTTATAGATACGAGATTGATATAATTGGTATGGATCCGTTCTCTTTGAGGGAGCAGGGGTTTGTTAACTTGGAAAAATCAGAAAAATTGAGGTATTTTTAACTTAAGAATGGGTGACCGGATCTTAATGAAATTTGATATTTAGAAGGAACTCATGTCTCAGAGTTCTTATTTCAAATCCCGACCAGATCTTTTGACATTGGGAGGAGTTGGAGGGAGAAAACAAAATTTTGGAAAACGCTTATAAATGTCGTAGATACGTGATTGACCTAACCGGACTGGATTTGATCTCTTTGGTGGAGTTAGGTGGTGGGGTTCAGTGCTTTGGCGAGTTTGGTGCTTCTGGACGTGCTAGGACGATGAAAATTGGTAGGCGTGTCAGGGAGCTGCATAAATTGACTTGATAAAGTCGTTTCCCTCGATTCGATCATCTGGGGGGCTGAAGGGAGAGGAAAAATTAGAAAAATTGAGGTATTTTTAACTTACGAGTGGGTGATCGGATCTTAATGAATTTTGATATGAGAAGGGCTTCGTGACTCAGAGCTCTTAGTTTAAATCGCGACCGGCATTAAGCCTCTGATTTTCCTTTTAAAGCAATCTATTGATTCTTAGAATTTTGATAGAGCTCATACCATATGAGCTCTTGGCTCTTGGCTCTTTCGACCTCGTCACAAGTGCCATATGAGCTCTTAGCTCTTGTTTTTTTTTTTTTTTTTTTTTTTTTTTGGCTATGAATTTTTCTATTTTTCGATTATGAAGAATCTAGAAATAAGGATTGTTTTAAGTAAAGTGCCATATTTTCGACGTAGCACCTTAAATTAGGTCCTCTTTTCTCAGACCTTATTGCCTTTCTATGACGAACAAATAAACGTTCTATGGGGATAAATCCACTTATTTCCCACGTAAACTACGTAAAATATGACGTATTTTTGATCTAACCTAATTTAAGGTATTGCGTCGAAAATACGTCGTATGTATTGGGAAATGAGACCAACCAAATATACAACTATAACTCAACATCTTGTTTACGATCAGAAGACAGAGAAAACTTTGCTACCTTCATTGGAAATTTATTTTACATTTAGGCAAGATTAAAGAAGAAAATTTACTTCAAGACTTTGAATGAAATTTGTCACTGAACTCTATCCGAAAAAAAATGTAGCGATTAACCTGGAAGTTCATTATTTTGTGAATGACACGAAAGCCACTGATTTTGTTTTGTATAAATATGTTAGTTTCAATATTAATACTTTAATATTTCTACTAATGATGATCGCTCTATATGTAATCGAAATATCTAGACTTTTGTACCTGTTCTCACTTTCTAAATAAATGGATTTATCCCCATTGGAACGCTTATTTGTTCTTATAGTGCCAATTATGTCCTGGTCTTTTGAAGGCACGTGGGGCGTCAGCCCTAGTCCTCTCAGTTTCTGCTAGTTTTGTTTTACTCAGTTATTTATTGGAATATATGTTCGTTTTGGATTTCATTTATCTCTTGATGACAATTTATGGCTGTTTTACACTTGCAAATTATTGTAATTTGTTTTTGTTTGTCTTTGGTTTATTGCAACTCTTTACTTTTCTTTGAAAAACTTCTTGTGTGTAATTTTTTTTTAAATTAATCTTTAACAAAATAAGAACAAAGTAAAAAAAATATATATGAATATGACTTCGTAATTCTTAAATTACTAAAATAGAATTTGTGATTATAGATTTGCACTTGTCCTGTAGAATGATAAACATGTTTAAAAAAAAACTAAAGAAAATTGGAACTAGTAGTCAAAAGAAGATGATACGTTAATGATGCTCGCAAGATAAAAGAAATGTTGTCTTCATAATGTAATTTAAAAGGAATAAACAAAAGTAGGGTCTACCCTATTGTATCAGATCAGAGTGTGTTGATTATAGATACAAAATCCTTAGTTTAAAGTTAATAATGTGCGCTTCTTTGCGTAATGGCATTCTGCTATTTAAGAACCGAATAATGAATGAAAAATAAATAAACAAAGAATAAAAAGTAAATAAACAAAGAATAAAAAATGGCTGAATTACTGCCAATTACGTAGAGGGATTTATAATTTACCCCTTCTCTTAACTCTAAAGATGTTTCCAGTATTTTTCCGATTTCCTCGTCCTGGCGCACGTGTATTTACCTCAAAACTGTGTTTATTGTTGTCATAAAATTTCCAGGTGTTTCCTAGGCAACCCAGTTTTATTAGTGAAATTTATATAACATGCATTTAAGAATGTTGACTAATTTCTTGACAGAATCGTACGCAAAGGGAGCGGGGAAAGTTTGGAAAACTCGTCCATGCAGCTGTATAGGAGCAAGGGCGAATCTATGGTGAAATCTTTGTGGGGGGCACGTGTCAAGGGTGCCAATAATTGATCATATTGACAGGTTTTCTTTTAAACAGTGAAACAGTAGTGAAAACAGAAAAAGAAACATGGAGTGAGGGCGCCAGAAAAATCTTGGAAGGGAGGAGGGTCCCTCCCTTGGATCCGTCACTGTGCAGGAGAGTCTCTGAGATCTGGTATCTCTTAAAATTCCAGGATTTAACGGGTATTATATTATAGAATGTTTATAAAACTTGCCAACAAGGCCGTATCCAAGGGGGAATTATGGGGTTTGTTTGAACCCCCCCCCCCCCCCAAATGTTTTTTCCGACTCGTAAAAACGTAACAAAGATGAATATTGACAAATTCTTTATGCTTTTTTATATTTTTTAATCCCTCCCCCAACCAAAAAAACTTTTTTTAAACCCCCTCTGGAAAAAAAATCCTGAGTACGATCTTGCTCGCCAACTTTTTCTTTATTAGTATTGAAAAACTTTAATATTTAATGACCATACTATTCTTGTTGTAAAATAATTATTGACACTTAAGATCAGATGACTGGTTAAATAATGAAATTACACTGTATGTTTTTTGTGCCTGTTTTTACAGATTTAATCAATATAGTATTTAATCGAATTGTTCATTCTAGGTTCTTGGCAAGAGATATCTCTATTGTCCAGCAGCCGTGACAATCGGCCATTTGCAAAAGTTCATTCGTCTCAAATACGATCTAGAACATCGCTACAAGGTTAGTGAAACCCCTTATTATATCTATTTTCATTGGCTAATCATTTTAGCAGCCTTACAAATCTAGTGTAGACATGCCATACGTGTACCGTTGGTCTTGTGTAGCATCTATTGCATTACACCAGTTCTCAGTCATACCCGGGTTGTAAACATCATTGATGCTTAATTTGGGTACACCTGACAGAATTCCGTGGATTCCTTTTATGGTACTTGGTGGGCGTCTGTACAAATGGATCTTAATGAATTTTACTTTGAGACAATTGCATTTTCAAACACAGATAACAATTTTCAAACCACAAATCTGTTCTAACTTTGGTTACTTCACATCTGAACTACGATCGAAGTTGTGTCCGCTGTTTTTGTTTGTCTTGTTTTTTTTTCAATATGTTTAAGTGTGTCCAAACTATCATCATAATTTTGCGTTTGATGAACACTATTCTCTCAGAAAAGTTGACTTGAGTGTCTTAAACCCGTAAAAGAAGTTGACTTTGACTGCCTATCACTCCCTCTTTACTCTGGGTAAGGCAAAATTGAAAGTCTTTATGGGGTAGAAAATAATTTTGTTGTGGGGGGGGGGGGCTACAAATAAAAAACTTTAAAAGCTCATCAAAAGTTGTTTACATTCATTTGTTACGTTTTTGAAAGTCGGACAAACATCTTTTTTTTGGAGGGGGAGTTCAAACCCCCTAACTTTCCTCCCTTTCCTGGATACGGTCTTGTCTCAAGGGGATTCAATACCTTAGACGGTTACCCTGTGTCATCCAGTTTAATTTAATTTGTTTGGCTAAACTATTTAGAATTGATTTGGCAATCTTGGTATAACTTGCAGAGCTTGGGTAAAAGGTCCGAATAAACGGCAGAAAGCTAAAAACCGACACCTACTTTCCAGGAATCTTAGAAAAACCATTGAACTTCTCCCATTTTGTGCTGGAAATAGAGCTATTCGTATTTAATGATCAGATTTCAGATTTGATTGACCTTGTTTCAAAACCTTTATTAGCGTTGTGGAATTACAGCGATGTACCTTATAAACTTTTATTTTATTCATTATAAACTTTTTTAGTTTGTTTAGCCAAAGTATCTGTATTTGATTGAGCAATCTTCCCATTACTTGTACAGCCTGGATGAAGATCTGAATAAACGACAGAAAACTAAAAGCTGCCACCTACTTTCCCAGAATTCTGAGAAAAATCATTTAGCTGCTCTCATTTTGTGTCGGAGATTACATAAAAAAAACTAGGTTTTTTTAACTGAAAGTAAGGAGCGACATTAAAACTTAAAACGAACAGAAATTACTCCGTATATGAAATGGATTGTTCCCTCCGCAATCCCTTGCTCTTTACGCTAAAGCTTTTAATTGTTTTAAAAAGCAGAATTGTGGCAAAGAGTCAAACTTTAGCGTAAAGAGCGAGGGATTGCGGAGGGAACAATCCATTTCATATACGGAGTAATTTCTGTTCGTTGTTGCTCCTTACTTTCAGTTAAAAAAACCTAGTTTTTTTTATGTAATTTCTGAACGTTTTTGAATTAATGCATGTTTGATTTTGACTCTCCACACGTAAACTATTCAAACGAAATTTGCATATTAATTCCTTTTTTGGCTAAATGGCTTTCTCTTAGTTTTGATCATACGATTTTGAGAAATATGGGATGGGGAAGGAGGCCTAGTTGCCATGCAATTTTTCGGTTACATAAAAAGGCAACTATTAATTTTAATTTTAACGAATTTTTTTATTAGCAAAAAATATACGTAACTTTAGAATTAACTTACGTAACAAACTTTTATATTCTTTAATTATTATTATGTATATGAGAGGGTTTATACCCTCGTTAATACCTCGTTCTTTACACTAAATCGTAAGTTTTGTCCCAATTCTTTAAGAATGACCCCTGAATCAGAAAGGCCGTAGAATAAATAGTTGAAATTACTAAAAATACTTTAGCATAAAGAGTGAGGTATTTATCTCCTCCTAAATACCTCGCTCTTTATGCTAAAGTATTTTTAGAACCCCTCATATGCGTAATAATCTCTGTTCGTTTTAAGTTTCAATGCTACTTCTTCCTTTCATTTGAAAAAACGTTTTCATGTTTATTTTTCATTGTTTTCTTATAGTAATGCTAGAGAACCCTGCGCCCTTTTCATTGAATTTTTCTTCCCCCATGACAGATTCCTCCAAGGAAATATCCTCCAACATAGCCCCCTCTCCTCAGCCCCACCCCCAAACAAAATAAAATTCCCCTGAAAACGTCTGTACACTTCCCAATAACCATTACTATATGTAAACACTGGTCAAAGTTTGTAACTTGCAGCCCCTCCCCCAGGGATTCTGGGGGAGTAAGTCATCCCCAAAGACATAGTTATTATGGTTTTCGACTATGCTGAACAAAATGGCTATCTCAAAATTTTGATCCGTTGACTTTGGGAAAAAATGAGCGTGGGAGGGGGCCTAGATGCCCTCCAATTTTTTTGGTCACTTAAAAAGGGCACTAGAACTTTTCATTTCCGTTAGAATGAGCCCTCTTACGACATTCTAGGACCACTTGGTCGATACGATGACCCCTGGGAAAAAAAAACAACAAAAAAACAAACAAATAAACACGCACCCGTGATTTGTCTTCTGGCAAAAAATACAAAATTCCACATTTTTGTAGATAGGAGCTTGAAACTTCTACAGTAGGGTTCTCTGATACGCTGAATCTGATGGTGTCATTTTCACTAAGATCCTACGACTTTTAGGGGGTGTTTCCTCCTATTTTCCTAAATAAGGCAAATTTTCTCAGGCTCGTAACTTTTGATGGGTAAGACGAAACTTGATGAAACTTATATATTTAAAATCAGCATTAAAATGCAATTCTTTTGATGTAGCTATTGATATCAAAGTTCAATTTTTTAGAGTTTTGGTTACTATTGAGCCGGGTCGCTCCTTACTACAGTTCGTTACCACGAACTGTTTGATAAAAACCCGAGATTCGTGCAGAACAAATATAGTCAGGCCTCTTACAGGTGTTGGCGAAAGAGCGAAAGAATATGCCAAAAACATAAACGAATCGGGAGCTCTAAAGTGACGTAACATTTACAAAGATGTGCAAATAAAAAATTCCATAAATAAAAAAGATTATCGGAAATAGTCAACAATTTTAAGAGGAGGGAGCAATTTTCAAGAATCCGTAAAGGTAGTCAATAAACAGACACAAGAAGAGCATAAATAGTGAAAGAGATAAAAAGAAAACAAAGGTTTCTAATGAAGCATTGTAACGGGGTAAAAGACGTGATCATTGGCTTTAGACTTGCAAGATATCTTGAAAATCATAAGGGAATGCAGTCGAAACGTCTTAATAAGTACACGAACGTTAAAATCATAACATAGTGAGTGAAAACTGGGCCCACAAGCATTCCAGGCATGCATGCATAGTGGAACACTCTTATAGCGAAATGCAAAATACCTTTCCGTCCCTGCTAGTTTTGGGCAGTATTCAATTACGATTTTTTAATATTGATATAGCGGAGAAAATATCGATATCGATTATCGAAACGTAAATATCGATATTGAAAACGATATTTGAAAATTTTTGACCATTTTTGCTTTTTCTGCTATTTACCAGTGAACGTCCTGGAGAAAATATCTAACATAGAAAATTGCTCCAGATTTGGCCGAAAAGAAAAACAATGAAGTATTTAATTCATTGACTCATATATGATGATGCACAGAATACATACATGTATCCATTAGTTGGCATAGCCTCTTCTCAAACTCAAAATACCTTTAGCGAGGGTGAACTTTCCAATGTTGGCGAGGATTTCCAAATGGCTTTATAAAATGTGTTTTAGGCTTATAGGACTTGATCTGATAACACCCGTCACGATTGTCACATATATGGATCCGTGTATTATCCCCTGGCGATCTTCTCCTAGTTGAGAGTAAAATAGAGAGACATGGATTTGGCCTTTCTGGCTGCTGAATCTGTATCAATAGATGCAAGTGCCTTGATAGACCCTGTGGTTCAGCCACGACAGAATCAAGCTAGTTTGCGGGCAGTACATGGCGATGTTAGAGTAGTCAATGCAATGCATGCTTCGCCAGTAGCCGAATCTGTAAAAAGGCTCTAGATTTTCAATAGGGAGTCTTCAGTCCTAAGAAAAACTGTTCCATCGAAATCGTAGAAGTCTTGTAATATGGGTCTCAGAAATATGTATACGAGGTAATCTTGAATTTAATGTCCGTGTTTACTACCAGTGTCCTCTCTTCTGAGAGTGTTTTCCAAGGCTGATCAGTTAATAAAACAGTTCGTGGTGACGACTTTTAAGTAAGGAGCGACTTGAAACTATAAAAATCTGATTTGCATAACAATATATACATTAACAGAATTAGCTTTTTATGCTGATTCCAAATATATACACTTCCTCAAGTTTAATGTACCTATCAACAGCTACGAGCCTAAAATAAATTGCCTGATTTTCGAGAAAAGGGAGAAACACCTTCGAAAAGTCAAGGATCATAATAAAAAGAGCACCATCAGATTCAGCATGTCATGGGACCCTACTGTAAAGGTTTCAACCTTTCATATGCAAGAATGTGGAATTTTGTATTTTTTTTGTCAGAAGGAAGATTATGGATCTGTGTTTATTTGTTGTTGTTTTTTTTTCGCCAGAATGATCTCATCAAACCAATGATCCAAGAATTTTGGGAGAGGGCCCGTTCGAAAGAATTTTATAAGCTCTAATTCTCTAATTGAGTGACCAAAAATATTAGAGGGCAGCTAACCCTCCTCTCATGCCCTTGTTCCCATAAGTCATCGAAACAAAATTTTGCGACATCCATTTTGTTCACTTTAGCTGGAAGATCAAATAAGTTTGCCTCTGGACAGGGTCATATCTAGTTTTCTTTTTCGGAGAGGGATTTAACAGGATTTTTCTTCGAGGGGGGGGGTTTACAAAAAACTTAAAAAACATAAAAGCTTGTTTACATTCATTTTTGTTACGTTTTACGAGTCGGGTAGACATTTTTGGGGAGGGGGAATTTTCTGTGTGGGACTTTCCATGGGTAGAATTGTCTATGGGCAGGGAAGTTTCCGGGGATGAACTTACAAGGGAGAAGTTTACACGGGAGAATTTGCCGTAACTCCTATGCGAAATTTGTATAGAAATGTTCCAGGGAAATTTTCATAATCCCCCCCCTGTACCTGGGAGAACGTGATCGAACGTCTACGGGATTTTGCCTAATGTTTATATAGAGTATTTGTTATTTGTAGGTAAACAGAAATTTTTGGGGAGGGAAATTACTCTCTCTTTGCCGATTCAATTTTACGTTTAGAGATGATCCGGGGACTTAATCCAAGGAAAGTTTTCAGAGAGGTCAAAATTACCTGGGGGATTTTCGCGTGGGAGGGAGGGATTTCCCACGTGAAAAATTCTCCGTGAGAAATCTTTCTGTGGGATAAATTCATCATGGCAGAATTTACCGTAAGAGAAATTTTCCACGGGGGAATTTTCCCCGGGAGAAATTCTCCATTTGAAGAATTTTCCATAGTAGAAGCTTTTCATTTGGAGTAGGGAATTTCCAGGAAAATTTCCTGTCGAAGGGTTTTTCCAGCACGATTTGAAAGAAGATTGGGAAGTAAATGAAAAACAAGTCTTTTTTTTTTAAATGAAAGTAGGCCTAAGAATTTTTTTTGGCGAAATTGTCCGCAAGAAAATTTCTGGGTGGAATTTTCAGCAGGGATGGATTTATCGTGGGGGAGGGAGATTTTACTCATGAGAAACTTTACATGGAGGATTCTTTTCGGAGAGCGGGGATTTTTCATGGAGGAGAGAGGCAGGTTTCTCGGCATTATTTGAAAGAGATCAGAAATTAAATATAAAAAAATCAACCGGAACTAGGGAGGAACATTGCTTAAAACGAAAATAAATTCTACCATGTGTGAGGAGAGACACTTCGCTTTATACAGTAAAGTTTGACTTTTTATAAGAAACTTTTTCAAAATACTAAAAAAAATGTTTATGAGAGGTATCCCTCTTGTATACGGAATTAAATTAAATAAAAGTTTTTTTTCAATTGAAAGTAAGGGGCAGTATTGAAACATAAAACGAACAGAAATTATTACGTATTTGAGGGGGGTTGCTCCTCCTCAACACCTTGCTCAGTACGCTAAAAATTTTTAGTACTTTTGAAGAAAGCTTCTTATTGTCAAACAGTTCGTGGAAACGAACTGTAGTTCGAAGTTTAATGGTACCCATAAAAAGTTACGAGCCCAAAAATTACGTGTTTATTTGTTGTTGTTTTTTCCCAGGGGTGATCGTATTAAAATAATGTTCCTGGAAGATCGGGAGTGAGTGCATTCGAACGGAAATTAAAAGTTCTAGTGTCCTCTTAAGTAACCAAAAAGTTCGGAGGGCAACTAGGCCCCCTCCCACGCCCTTTTTTTACAAAGTTATCTGAAAAAAATTTTGAGATAGGTGTTTTGTTCAGTTTAGTTGAAACATGAAAAGACTATGTCTTTATATGTAAAATGATCCCCCACAGTCCGTGGGGAGAGGCCTGTAAGTTATGAAATTTGCTCATTGTTTCGTCCATAGTATTTGTTAATGGAAAGTATACAGACATTTTTCGAGGGGGGAGGATTTTGCTTTGGGTGGATTTCTCCAGGGAGAATTTTCCTTAGGGAGGGAAATTTTTTGGAGGCAAATATTCCAGGGTAAATGTTCCACTGGGGTGACATAATTACTATACAAAATTCTTTTTAATTGTCTTACATTCTCTTCGCCAAATTTTTCATGTGAAGATGCTCTGGAGGAATTATCCAGGGGCTATTTTCTACGTGTTTCGATTTCCGGGAAAGAATTTCCATGGAAGGGGGCATTTCTGGAGTGATCGAGAAACCGATTAGAGATTAAAGTCTTATTCAAATGAAAAAATGCTAAGGAGAATTGTTCTGGCTGAACAATTATCCGCAAGCAGTTTTACAAGGAGGGGAATTCTCAGCGAGGATGGAACTTTCTGGAGGGAATTTGGTGACGGGGGGAGGTGTGCTTTATGTCGGATGAAATTTCCATTGAGGAGTTTTCCATGAGGGGGAGGGTTATATTTCATAGGGAGTGAGCCAGATTTACCGGCATTATTTGAAAAACGAACAGAAATTATTCTATATTTGAAGGGTTGCCACCTCCTCAATACCTTGCTCTTTACTCTAAAGTTTGATTGTTTTCTCCAATTTTTTGAGGGGCTACTGAAGCACGGGGGCCGTTTAATTAGAGTAGGAAGATTTTTAGAAAGTGTTGACATCCTTAGCGTAAAGAGCAAGTTATTGAAGAGGGGGGCAACCCTTCATATAAGGAATAAATCTTCAAAAATTAATATGCAAATTTTGTTTTAATTTTCATGTGAGGTGAGCCAAATTCGAACCTGTGTTAGTTGAAAAACGTTCAGAAATTAAATAAAAACAACAATTTTTTATACTGAAATTAATAGGCTTAATTCCTTAATTAACTTTTAAAAAAAAATCTTAAAACGAACGGAAGTTATTCCGTATGCGAAAGGGGCTCTCCCCTCCTCAACGCCTAGGTCTTTACGCTAAAGTGTGACACTTAGTGACAATTCTACTTTTTAAAATGATAAAAATTTTAATGGTGAGATTTTTATTAACATTCTATGACTTTTAGGGGGTGTTCCCTCCGTTTTCGAAAATCAGGCAAATTTTCTTAGCCCCATAAGCTTTGATGGATAAGACTAAGCTTATACATTTGAAATCAACATAAAAAGCCGATTCTTTTGATAGATCTATTCGTATCAAAATTCTGTTTTAGAGTTCCGGTTGCTATTGCGTCGGGTCACTCCTTACTTACAGTTCGTTACCACGAACTGTTTGATAATTTCTGCTCGTTTCAAGTTTTATTGCTTAGGCTTAATTTCAGTTGAACTGAAAGGCAGAAGCGATTCTCTTGGAAAAACGTTGACATGTTACTGATTTTGAGCAGCCAAAAGTAGACAATGGGTTATATTTCTTTATCCGGAGCCCGAGTAATTTCAAATCTGGATTTCCACGAAATTTTTTTATGAAATTGAAGTTTGTTTTCATTGTTTGATTTTATACTATTCAAAGTTTGAAAACAAGTTGCAAAATATACTTTAACTATAATTTCCGATTTAACTTTGACAAAGCCAAGAGTTAATCTGAATAGAAATTGATCAGAAATATCGAAATCGATATATCGATTATTGAAAGTAAAAATAGCGGTATATTTATACAACATTTAATCAAATTATTGCCCAACAGTAGTTCTTCCACTTCATCTCCCTAACACCCGTATATATTTAAGTGACTTTTTTGTTTATTTATTTTTTTTGTAACGAATCAGTTTGTATTTAACCTTAAGGGAAATCTTTAGAAAACTTATTTTTCTTTTTAAGAATAGCCTATTATCTCAAGTCTTTAAATTTCAGGTGGATATACTATGTCATTCTGAGCTTTTGTTACCGGAGTATCATTTATTGGATGTTGCTTATGCAACGTCTTGGACACAGGTAACACATTTCATCACATATATAATCACTTAGTTAAAAAAAGAGCTTACCAAAATATATATGACCCCTAAATATGAAGGTAGTTGGCTATCCCTCTTAACACAAGCTAAAATTTGACTTTTTCATCTTGATGCTCTTGAGATCATTGCTTGAAACGAAGCTATTTTCAGTCCAAATGTTTGGAAATACAGTCAATAAATAAAACACTTATAATTTTCAATTATTTATATTTATTATATTCGATAATACTTTCATGGATGCGCTGGTTAAAAGTTTGAGTAAAAACGAGGGACTGAGAGGTTAGCAGCCTCACTCATATTCAGAGTATACTATATATTTTTTCGTTTAAGTACTAGTTAGTTTATGGTTTGAATTCTCTCCCCCCATCCACCTACTCTGTATGCTAAATTTTTCTTTTCTATCAATATTGTTTGCTACTGTTTATCTTCATTTTAGTTTAGTTTACATCAGACTTCAATTTTAACAGGAGGTATTGAAGATGTGAAATCCCATCCATAATTGCGCCCATCTGCAATCTTTGTTCGTTTATCTTTAATGTCTATCGTCATGTCATTTGTTCTAAAATGTTTGTCTTTTTTAATTCTTCTTGGTATTCTACTCGGTTGAGCTTCCGTTTGAGCTGTCGCTGAAGTTTAACTTGCGCTTTGGTAAGAGAGTAGAGACTGGTCTGATGCTAGAAGTGTTCTAAGGAAGTAAAAGTAACTTAGAGTGGAGAAGTTGAAAACAATTAGATTTTAGAGTTTTAAAGCCAATTTACAGGCAACAGAAATTAGGAGAAGGTCGAACTTAGTTATCTTCCACCCCTGAATACAGCCTTGTCCAATTTTTTCATTAGGGTTCAGCATTGTTCTTTGCTTAGGCAGGGCTATTGCGCTGCCTATGATTGGTCAAATGAGCTTTTAATGGCACTTGCTTTCTACCAAGTGATATATAGCTATCGCAAATTCTGTCGGTCTGTCGGTCCCGGTTCATACTAGTTTAGGCACTTCCAGATAAGCTAGGACGATGAAATTTGGCAGCCGTGCCAGGAACCAGACCAGATTAATTTGGAAATTGTCGTTTCCCTGATTCGACTATCTGAGGGGAGGGGAGTGACGGATCCGCTCTATTTGGGGGAGGGGGAGAGGGGCTAATTCTGAACAAATAGAAAAAATTAGGTAATCTTAAATTACGAACGAGTGATCGGATCTTAATGAAATTTCATATTTAGAAGTACCTCGTAACTCAGATCTCTTTTTTTAAATCCCGACTGGATCCAACGTCATTGGGGGGGGGATTGGAAATCTTGGAAGACACTTAAAGGGGAGAGATCAGGATGAAACTTGATGGGAAGAATAAAAACAAGTCTAAGATACATGACTGACATAACCGGACCGAATCCGCTCTCTTTGTTGGAGTTGGGAGGGGGAGTAATTCGGAAAAATTAGAAAAAATGAGGTGTTTGCAACTTACGAACGGGTGATTGAATATTAATGAAATGTGATATTTAGAAGGATCTTGTGCTTTAGAGCTTTGATTTTAAATCCCGGCCAGATCTGGTGACATTGGGGGGAGTTGGAGGGGGAAACCGGAATTCTTGGAAAACGTGAAAATTGAGGTATCCTTATCTTATGAATGGGTGATCGGATCGTAATGAAACTTAATATATAGAAGGATATTATGTCTCGGATGCTCCATTTTTAATTTGGATCTGATCCGGGGACATAGGGGGTTGGAGGGGGGAAAACAGAAATATTGGAAACTGGAAATCTATATTATGTCTCGGATGCTCCATTTTTAATTTGGATCTGATCCGGGGACATAGGGGGTTGGAGGGGGGGAAACAGAAATATTGGAAACTGGAAATCTTGGAAAACATTTAGAGTGAAGAGATCGAGATGAAACTTGATGGGAAGAATAAGCACAAGTTATAGATACTTGATTGGCATAATTGGAACGGATTCGTTCTCTTTGGGGGAGCTGGGGGGGGGATGTTAATTTGTAAAAATTGGAAAAATTGAGGTATTTTTAACTTAAGAAGGGGTGATCGGATCTTAATGAAATTGGATATTTAGAAGGAAATCATGTCTCAGAGCTCTTGTGTCAAATCCCGACCAGATCTGTCAACATTGGAGGGAGTTAGAGGGGGAAACCGGAAATCTGGGAAAACGCTTAGAGTGGAGAAATCGGGATGAAACTTGGTGGATTGAATAAGCAAATGTCGTAGATACGTTATTGACGTAATCTTACGGGATCCGCTTTCTTTGGGGGAGTTAGGAGGTGGGGTTCAGTGCTTTGGCGAGTTTGGTGCTTCCGGACATGCTAGGACTATAAAAATTGGTAGGCGTGTCAGGGAACTGCACAAATTGACTTGATAAAGCTTTTTTTCCCTGATTCGACCATCTGGGGGGCTGAAGGGAGAGAAAAACTTAGAAAAAATGAGATATTTATAACTTACGAGTGGATGATCGGATCTTAATGAATTTTGATATTTAGAAGGACCTCGTGACTGAGAGCTCTTATTTTAAATCCCGACTGGCATTAACCTTCTGATTTTCCTTTTAAAGCAATCTATTGATTCTTAGAATTTTGCCAGAGCTCATACCAAATGAGCTCTTGGCTCTTCTGGCCTCGTCACAAGTGCCATATGAGCTCTTAGCTCTCGTTTATTCACCAAATTCGGGTGGGGGGGGGTTGGGCCTTCTCATATTTTGGGTTATTTCAGTTCCTGTAAACATCTAACCTCGCTATTTCTTTTTTTTTTCTCAAAAGAATATTGTTTTAGTGTTTAGAGTTTTCTCCCTTGAGACATTGAGCCATAAATATTCCTCCAAATGAAAAAGGATAGGAAGTAAATTGTACCTTATCTCATTATTTTCGTATTTAACACGCGGAATCGTCTGTGAAGTGATAAGATGTGACAAAAAAGATACGATTATAACCGAATTAAAAATCAATAATTACTGAAGAATTACTGGTGATAAATTAGAAATAGCAAATTACATGGGTGATTGTTTTTCCAAGATTAGTAGTGATATACAGAATGAAGTGTCTAGAGGTGGTGGTGCCGACAATCGTAACACACCTCCTTTAAGCATGAAAGATGGGTTTGAATTTTTACCATGTATAGTTGAAGAAGTTGAAAAAATTTTTTGTGGTCTAAAATCAAATTCTTCTGGTGTAGATGGACTGAACCTAATGGTTTTTAAATTTGTGTCGTGTATCTTTTGCCGGTATTGGTTTATTTAATTAATCTGTGTATTGTTAAAGGCCATTTCCCGTCAGAACTGAAACGGTAAAAGATCATACCTTTATATAAAGGTGGGGACCCCTTAGACCCCTGTAACTGGCGACTGATTTCGAGTTTACCTTTATTTAGTAAAATTTATGAAAAATTTGTTTATAAGCGGTTGTATGATTTTTTGGATTCAAAGAAAATATTTTATTATGGACAGTTTGGTTTGAGAAGTAAACATTCCACTAGTCATGCAGTACACCATTTTTAAGTTTTGTTGATAATACTCTTTAAAATAATCTGGTTCTTTTAACTTTTTTTTTTTAGATTTTCGTAAGGCTTTTGACACCGTTGAATTTAATACTCTTCTAAGTAGACTAAGCGGTTTTGAGTTAGGTAGTACTTGTGTAAAATAGTTTTCATCGCACTTTTATGGCTGCACTATCAAAGTTGATTTATCAGATATATTAAGCAGAGAGTTCGGTGTTAAGTGTGGAGCGCCTCAAGGTTCCGTTCTGGAACCTCTACTTTATCTTATTTATGTTAATTCGCTGGGTTCACATGTTGGAGATAAGGCACTGATCTTTTTTGCGGACGACACTGCGATTACAGTAATTGGTAGTTGTTTTGTGGAGGTTGTACATAAGGCTAACTTAGCACTTGAACGTTTACGCAGTTTTACAGTTGGTAGTTCCCTGGCAGTTAATGCTTCTAAAACGAATTATATTATATTTAGTAGAACAGGTAGGTGATAATAATAACATATTTTGTGGACGTTTACCCATTAAACAAGTTTTTGAAATTAGGTATTTGGGGTTTTATTTAGACAATAATATTAGTTGGAAAAAGCATTGTAGTGTTATTGGTGCGAAAATATCCAGGGGTCTAGGAATTCTGAGACGAGTAAAAATAACCTTTCAATTGAAGATTTTAAAAATCATTTATTTTACCCGTGTTCATCGTTATATAGATTAAGGTTGCGTTCATTGGGCCAGCAATTTTTTCTAATTATAAAAGGATCCAAATTTTGCAAAATAAAAGCATTCGATCGATTGCGGACATAAAAGAGCAGGTAGAATCCAGAAATATTGCCAGCTTTTCCTGTGTAATGTTTTAAATATTGGTCAGGTTCGTGACTACCAAGCATCAATTTTTATGAAACATATATTCTCTGAGTTTTTTCATGAATATTTTTCCATGAATCAGGAGCACCATAATTATGATACAAGAAATTCACAATTTTTAAGCCATGAAAAAAGAAAAACAGTCAGATCATTATATGTGGTTCATAATCTGGGGCGTTCTGTTTGGAATTAAATAAAAAAAAAACTAATTTTTTTAGCTAAAAGTAAGGAGCGACATTAAAACTTAAAACGAACAGAAATTACTCCGTATATAAAATGGGTTGTCCCCTCCGCAATCCCTCGCTCTTTACGCTAAAGTTTGACTCTTTGCCACAATTCTACTTTTTAAAACAATTAAAAGCTTTAGCGTAAAGAGCGAGGGATTGCGGATGGGACAACTCATTTCATATACGGAGTAATTTCTGTTCGTTTTAAGTTTTAATGTCGCTCCTTACTTTCAGCTAAAAAAATTAGTTTTTTTTTTATTTAATTTCTGAACGTTTTTGAATTAATGCATGTTTGGTTTTGGCTCTCCGCACATAAATTATTAAAATGAAATTTGTATATTAATTCTTTTTTTTTGCTAAATGGCTTTCTCTTAGTTTTGATTAGACGATTTTGAGAAATAAGGGGTGGAGAAGGAGGCCTAGTTGCCCTCCAATTTTTTGGTTACTTAAAAAGGCAACTAGAACTTTTAATTTTTAACGAACGTTTTTATTAGTAAAAAATATACGTAACTTAAGAATTAACTTACGTAACAAACTTTCATAACCTTATATTTTTATTGTGTATACGAGAGGGTTTGTACCCTCGTTAATACCTCGCTCTTTACACTAAATCGTAAGTTTTGTCCCAATTCTTTAAGAATGACCCCTGAATCAGAAAGGCCGTAGAATAAATAGTTGAAATTACTAAAAACACTTAAGCATAAAGAGCAAGGTATTTATCTCCTCCTAAATACCTCGCTCTTTATGCTAAAGTATTTTTAGAACCCCTCATATGCGTAATAATCTCTGCTCGTTTTAAGTTTCAATGCTACTTCTTCCTTTCATTTGAAAAAACGTTTTCATGTTTATTTTTCATTGTTTTCTTATAGTAATGCTAGAGAATCCTGCGCCCTTGTCATTGAATTTTTCTTCCCCCATGACAGATTCCTCCAAGGAAAGAACCTCCAACATAGCCCTCTCTCCCCAGCCCCACCCCCAAACAAAATGAAATCCCCCTGAAAACGTCTGTACACTTCCCAATAACCATTACTATATGTAAACACTGGTCAAAGTTTGTAACTTGCAGCCCCTCCCCCAGGAATTGTGGGGGAGTAAGTCATCCCCAAAGACATAGTTATTATGGTTTTCGACTATGCTGAACAAAATGGCTATCTCAAAATTTTGATCCGTTGACTTTGGGAAAAAAAGAGCGTGGGAGGGGGCCTAGATGCCCTCCAATTTTTTGGTCATTTAAAAAGGGCACTAGAACTTTTCATTTCCGTTAGAACGAGCCCTCTTGCGACATTCTAGGACCACTTGGTTGATACGATGACCCCTGGGGGAAAAAAAAAACAAAAAAAACAAATAAACACGCACCCGTGATTTGTCTTCTGGCAAAAAATACAAAATTCCACATTTTTGTAGATAGGAGCTTGAAACTTCTACAGTAGGGTTCTCTGATACGCTGAATCTGATGGTGTCATTTTCGTTAAGATCCTACGTCTTTTAGGGGGTGTTTCCCCCTATTTTCCTAAATAAGGCAAATTTTCTCAGGCTCGTAACTTTTGATGGGTAAGACTAAACTTGATGAAACTTATATATTTAAAATCAGCATTAAAATGCGATTCTTTGGATGTAGCTATTGATATCAAATTCAATTTCATTCAATTTTTTGAATTCAATTTTTTTTCTATTCAATTTTTTCAATTTTTTTTCTATTCGATTTTTTAGAGTTTTGGTTACTATTGAGCCGGGTCGCTTCTTACTACAGTTCGTTACCACGAACTGTTTGATAATCTGCCGTCTAGCATCAAGGAGTATGTCACTTCATATAGGTTTAAAAATAAATTGAAAACATTTTATCTAACTAATAGATCTTGATAGGTGGGAGGTTTTTGATGTTTTTTTTTTCTTTCGCAGTTTTTTGGGATGGGGTAGGGGCTGAAACCGGTAAAAATAATTAATAGGACTGTTTTGTTGTATAGTGTTCATGTGTATATGTTGTTGTTTTTATATATATAAGATAGGCTAGGTGGATAATCACGAGCTGTTATGTACAGATATTTATTTATAAGATATACATCACAATAGAATTTGCAGCACAAGTCCTTAGGACTTTCTTTTTGCTGCAATAATTTATTAGTAGTGTCATTTTTATTTATTTTTAAATTGTGCATACAAATAAAATCTACCTACCTACCTACCTAATTTAACTCGGAGAATTTGAGTAAGTTAGATCTTAAAGCTTATTAAAAAAAACGAAGTTTACAAATAATTGTTTGTGGTAACTGTTTATTTTGTAGGGATATCTAATATCTGAGTCGAATTTAGTAACGGCCAGAATAACTGTGGAAGTGTATTAGCCTATGCTCCTGTGCCAAGTCTATTTCTCTTTCATCTGAAGGTCACTTGTCCAGTCCTTTGATAGTTCTCGGGTTGATGTATTATCTACTCCTTCAAACTAGTGGTCCTATTGATAGAATTGATGGAAGCAAGAAACTCAAAGCAAGATTTCTATGAATAGAAAAGAGTACAGATATACTACTACAACCACTACTACTAAAAGCTTTCACCGCAACATCAAGCGGCCTGAGGCCAACACAGCTACGCACACTCCTCCTCTATACCAATCTATTGAAAGCCTCCTTCGTTACATCCTCCCAGGAAGTTCCCATTTCCCTTAAATCTTTCTTTCCGACATCCTCCCGCTCCAACCACGGACGACCTACTTTCCGTTTAGCCCTCGAAGGTTGGCGCAAAAGGACAATCTTTTTAAATTTGTCATCCTTCATTGGTAGAACGTCCCCTAGCCATCTCAACCTTTCTCTCAATATAGCCCTAGAAAACGGGATTAAAGAACACTTTTCCTACGGCCTACTGTTTGAAATACGGTCAGTCTGTCGGGTACCCACAACGATCCGTAGGCAATTTCTCTTGAAAACATCTAGCAAATATTCTTTCGTTTTTCGGAGCGCCCATGCTTCAGAATCATATTAGATCATTGTCTTCGCTGTAGCTTCCAATATTCTAATCTTTGTTTGCAGAGTTGTCTTCTTATTCTTCCAAAAACACCGATAAAAAACTCCCTGAGCCTTGGCTATTCAACGTCACAAAGGAAAAAATACAAAAATTGTATAGAAATACAAAAAGAAAAATGTAAAATATGAAATATAGACGTAAAAGATGAAACTACTGTGTACTCGACTAATACTAATATACAATTTAAGAAAAAAATAATACTCAATTTAAAAATACAATCGTTATAGCATAGGCAGTTTGCTTCGATTACACAGATAATCCAGCCGTTAGTCAACATGGATTTCCAAAAGGACACCGTCCAGATTCTTTTTCATTTGGCATATACTCTAAAAGAAGAAGTGATTTTCAGGGTTTTTTATATCTTTTTTAAGACTGTAATATACCCTCTAGAACTACAGTATTTGAATATTTGCTTGTTATTTTCCTTGTTATTATCAGATAAATTATTTGGATCATTCTCTGAACCTATCACTAAAATCTAATAATTCAGTGGAGTCTACCCCCCTTCAATAGTAACCAGAAGGACAAATCCTGGGAAAATAAGTTGCAACAAACATCAATTCTATATTTTGCATAACTTTAATTCCAGCCAAAATTCTTCTTCCATATGTAGATAGTATTTAAGCGTATAATGCGGCGTCATTTATGTACATATGAGCTGATGGGAAATAGAGGCTATCGTCTGTTTTTCATATTTTGGCAGGTTTCAAGCCCTTTTTTTACTTGAATAAATGTTGCAATTAGTCTTAGATTTCAAAACATAATTTATCTGGAATATTATTTAGTTCATTTTTAATTAACTGGGATAGAGCTTTGTTCATTGAGGAAATAATTAGTATAATTATCTGGAAGAAAATATATTAATTTGACTACGACAAGAGATTCTTGAATTATTCCTCCCTCTAGTTTAAAAACTTAGATCTTTTTTACAGGAAAGATCGCCAAGAGTGAAGAATTGTTTAGAATTCAATTTGTCCTCTCTCTAGGAGATGGGGATTTTCTTTTTGTTCAGTCCTAGCCTCAACAGACTGTTCCCTCAAACTTGAAACGATGAAGAAAGGAAATCGCTTCCATAAAAAAATCAAATAATTGGACGAGAGTCTAGTGAACCATTGCAGAAAGTCATGGGGACCATTGTAGAAAGGAGGTGTTATGAATGGTGTTATAAATGTTACACGTTCGTAGAATCAGAACTTCTGGCTATTTAGCTCACTACCAGCTCAAAAAGGAGTTCTCGTATTAGGTTCAATATCTTCAGTTTGATACAACACCAGACAGGAATAAGAGAAAGCTCTGAAAAATAACAATACTTACACTCCAAAATACTGCTTATTTCTCTCTCCATTATACATTTTCCCTATTACCTAATATGCTACTAAAATTATAGTTTTAAATCTGGTGTATTTACTTTGAAACTTGATTGAATTTCCACTAGTAGGTTGTATGTCTATTACTGAAAGAGAAATCCTGATCAGGCACGTCTGCGGGATTTGTGTGTTTCGGGAGGGGGATGTTAATAAGAAAGCTGAATTTCAATGAATCTCAATAATGAATAACTAAAACAATATTTGACAATTTTAATAAAGAGGGCCCAGAAATTAAAAAAAAATATATATAGGATTTTTTCGGAAAGGGAGGGCAATAGATTATCTATACGTTACAGACTGATTCTTTGTTCTCTATTCAACGTCGGTTCCAATTTCAACTTCTGTTTTTGAAGATGGACACTTTGAGAACATTCAAAAGCAAAAAAAGAGCTTATGTTTTTTTCAATTTTAAATTAATCATTCTTTATCTAAGGCGTTTTTTTATCTCTTGAACCGCTTGAACATGTGGCCTAAATTATTAAATCTTCTTGTGATTAAATTATTACATCTTACTACATTCCTAAATTATTACATCTTACTGGATGATGTGTTTGTATTTGTCCCTTTCCTTAAACACAGAGTTTTAAGACATACTTTATTATACAACTATGGTTTTCTATTAACATTTGATACATGCAAGTTCGCAGGGCTCATACCCTTGTTGTTTTTTTACTATTATTATTATTATTGTTATTATTTAGCAATTCTACTTCTTCGTTAATAAATTCCGCAGTTTCTCGAAGATCACTAAATTTTTATAGTTTTGTTAAATAAATATTACGACCTTAATAGCTTTTAGGATAACCTCGATTAAACAAATAACTTTACTTAAAGTTAGTTATCTTGCAATAAGAACTACATAATTCTTAGCTTCATATTGTTGACAATGGCCATTCTTTACTACCATGAACAGCTTGATTATAATTATGGGAAAGATATTATTTGTTTTAAGATAAGCTTTTATTTGATTTAAAGACTTGCATGGGGGATAAGAAGGAGGGATTCCCTACCCCAAAGTAATGCAGGAAACCTTCTTGAAAAATTTAAATACGGGGTTAACAAATATTTATTTGCATTTTTTTAGGATTCAATAGAGCAGAAGTAGAACCTACGATGGAGGGCAGTAATCCCTTGTCTTGATTAATATGGAGTTGTCTCCATTTGCTTTGTACTCAAATCATAGTTGCTTCTAATGTAGCGTAGTTCACAACTTTCTGGATTTTAGAATTTTAATTTCCTTGATTTTGACTTAAAAAGCGTTAAAACTTTGATGAATCTCAGTCCTTGTTTTGCCCTATATGGAATAAAAAAAAAAAATTTCCCACATAAGACGTTTTCCACAGAAAAGTAAGGATCTACATTAAATCAAAGATCAGCATTAATAAGGTCAAATAATTTTAAGCGTAAAACTACCATAGATCATCGTCAATAAATAAATGAAACCTAAAGCGAGCAGAAATTACAATAAATAACCAAGTCAAACACAAAACGAGCAGAAGCTAAAAGGAATAGGGCGGGCACCCCCCCCCATCACTTCTAAAGGCCAAAACTCGATTTGCAGTATATTTATATATATATATATATATATATATATATATAGAACGGATGGGATTCTAACAACCATCAGCCGTTGTACTTACACCCTTAAGTATAGGCATATGTTAAGCAACTATCCCCCCTCTAAATGTCTTGAAATTTTCAGCTTAATTCCCGTAATTTTTCCTGAGACATTGCAGATACACCCTTTTGACAACCTTTGATGTACTTATTTCATTTGTATTTAGTTCGACATCCCACGTAACAAGCCCCGAGAATTTTAATTTAATACCCCTAGCCGTTCCGGAGGTATCATAGATATAATATATGGATAAAAATGGATCCATAGTGTCTTTTGATTTAGTTTTTCATCCCCAAAACTCTACTCTGAAGGTCCAAAGTTATGTTTTTTTCCTCGGATATTGTAAAGACATACGTTTTACAATCTGGTTTAGCATGCTTTATTTTGACTTAGTTTTGCATCCCCCTCAATTTTACCTGAAAGCTTTAACTCTTTCATCACTGAGATACTGTATCTGTGCCATTTTGACATGGTCGATGTGCTTAAACTGCTTTGATTTAGTTCAATAGTAGTAGTAGTTGTTGTTGATGTAGAAGTAGTAGTTAGTAGTAGTAGCAGTAGAAATAGTAGTAACAGTAGTAGTAGTAGAAATCGCATATAGTCGCAATCGCATTTCCAAGCAGTCACAGTCGCAGTCACAAATAGTTGGAGTCACGGTCTTAAGCTTTCGCATTCGCAGGTAGTCACAAACGCCAGCAGTCAGTCGTCAATAATCGCAATAGTGATAGTAGTAGTAGTAGTATAAGTAGTAGTTGCCATATTCGTAGTACTAGTAGTATTTGTAGTAGCCTTGAAAGATTAATACCCTCAGCCATTCCTGTAATATTTCTGATACGCCCTTTTGACAGTCTTCATGCATATAGTACGTTAACGAAAGTAAAACAGTTCAAAATAGGGATGATACCTTTTTATTGACAGTGAAATATAAAATTATTTAACTGGATATTTCGAACACATATACAGTGTTCATCATCAGCAGTAAAACTACTAGTTTTACTGCTGATGATGAACACTGTATATGTGTTCGAAATATCCAGTTAAATAATTTTATATTTCACTGTCAATAAAAAGGTATCATCCCTATTTTGAACTGTTTTACTTTCGTCATGGAAAGGCAGTGTGGTCTTCGAAGTTATCTATATATAGTACGTTTTGATTTTATTCAACATGCACCCCAAAATCCCATGAAAGTCTTTGTTTTGTGTTTTTTTTCAACATCCCCCTAAACATACGCTGAAGGTTTCAACTTCATAAACATTAAGCAGTTCCTGGGCCAATGCAGAGCCGTCTTTTTGACAACCTGTACACACATAGTATGTTTTGAATTAGGTCAGCATCCTCTCAACATCCCTGAGATTGTCACCTTAATACGTTTAGTTTTAGTAGTAATAGTAGTCACAGTAGTAGAAGAAGTAGCATGTAAATATTGCCTTTTGGTTAGTTCAACATCCCCCACAACAAGCCCACAAGTTTCAACTAAATACTCCAAGCCATCCCTAAGATTTTCGCTTTCATACCCTTAGCTTTAGCAGTAGTAGTAGTAGTCATAGTAGTAGCAGTAGGATTATAAGTAGTGGTGTTAGTAGTAGTTCCAATAGTAGGAGTATTAGCAGTAGCAGTATTATGCGTATATTACCTGTTGGTCTGTTGATTATCCTCCTCATCATACCATGGAAGCTTCAAACTAATACTCCAAGCCGTACCTAAAATAATGCTGATGCGCTCTTCTGACAACCTGTATGCACATACTATGCTTTAACTTAGATTAAGTTCCGCCTCAAAATATGCTGAAATTTTTACGTCAATTCCTGAAATTTTCGCCTTTTGGTCAATTGATCATCTCCCTCGTCATTCCCGAGACATGCCCTTTTGACAAGTTACATGTACAGAGTGTATTTTGATTTAGTTCGACACTCCTATCAACATTCCCTGAAAGCTTCACCTGATTTCCTTCGCCTTTTTGGACATCGTGGGTCGAACATACCCCCTTTCCTGATAATAAGTACTATATGTAAAAAGTGGGCGAGTTGCATAACTTACAGCTCTTCCCTCAAGGGCTGTGGAGGGATTGTCATCCCCAGAGGAATAGTTATTGGACCTTTGACTATGCAGAACAAAATAACTATCTCAAAAAATTTTTATCTTTGAGGTAAAGAGGCGTAGAAGGGGGACTGATTGCCCTCCACTTGCCTTTGATCACAGTAGAGATATCTAGACAGTACGATCATCTCATTTCTCAACCATTAGACAAAGCCGGACCGGGATGCATATATAACCAATATACAACTGGGATCCATATATAACCATATATATCCGGAGAACATATAAAGCAAGAGACACACAAGCGACGTTAGATTTTTCATGGGATAAGGAAGAACGTAATGCGTTGAAGAGATAAAATTAAAAAGGAAAATCATTGGTCTCTCTGTAATAATGCACAATGTAAAGATAATGTTGGTTTGAGAATGGAAAGAATAACAAAGAATGAATTTATAAGGATAATTAAGGTCAAAATAAGTTTTATTTGAACAGTGCCATAACGGGATGACATTTGATTAGAAAGTTTGGCGCTTCGCATTGATATTTTAGTTCCATAGTTTTATAAAAGAAAATTTTAAGGGAAACCATATGGTCGGCATGAATGCAGACTTGCAGCTACGTTAAATTTAGCCGCTTCCTTTTTCTCACATATGTTTATTGATATTGGTTTGATTTTTATTGTCTGGTGTACTGGGGACAATCACTAATTTTACACTAAGGAGATAATGAGATACTAGTTTTAAAAATTTTGCCTCTTTGCTCAAAAAAGGAGATAATGAAATATTTAAACTAACAAAACTAAAATAATTACTTGATACTTTATTTTCCTTGGTTGGAATGTCCGTTGATTTCACGATTCTTAAAATTCACGTCGTAATATTCACGTGTGTGCGCAAAAAATATCGAATAAAATTTTCAAGGGAGAAGCCCTCACAGCTAACTTCGCAGTTCAGGTCTTTGCACTCAAGCCAAATTCGATGATTAGTTCCAGCGGATAAGACAAAGATATTCAAAAGCAGAAAGGGGCATTCAAATTAAGCGTTCAAATATTTAAGCTTAATTCTTAATAAGCTTTCAAATATTTAACCCAAGACAAAGATATTCAAAAGCAGAAAGGGATATTATAAAATTATGTTAGCTACCGCTCAAAGCCTAAGCGAGGACAAATTTCTTATAAAGCAAAGCTAAATATGCCAAGACAAAACAAGAACTGAATGTAAAGAATAAAAAGAAAAAAAAAACTCAGCCTCCTCCCTTTTTCCAAAAAGAAAATCCTAGAAATGTGCATGACTAAAATCATTGTTTTGGCATCTGCAAAAGTCTTTTACTATGTGATATTGAAGCTTAATAATTAAGGTACAGCAAATTATGCAAGCAAGGCCATTGATGGATTTAGTGAGGGGCCATACCCCCCCCCTCTCGCTCTGGCTCCAAATGTGCCCTGAACAAAACAAAATTTGACTAGCAACTGACAATAAACTTGGTAATTAGAATGATTAAATGATTTTAAATAATCTTATTACAATTCTGAAACGCTCTAATTTTATACCAAACTTGCGCGTAACCGGAGACTCGAAAGATAATGAAAAGAATCGTGAAGGCTAACTTAATGAGTCATAAAAAAAATGCGTTCTAATGAGAAATTTTACGTAATTTGCAAGTTCATGGCAGAATATTAACAACAATAATAACAACAAGAATTACCCTATATTCTTCTTATAATATAAATACAACTATTTTGATGTCCTTATATTTCCTGAAAACTCACTAAGAGTTTCACGACAAACAGTTCTTAACAGACGTTTTAAATAGGGGTATTCCACCAGTTATTAGAAGAAAAACAATGGTCCTACATCAAATTTCGAAGGACATTTTTAATGGCCCAAAAAAATTTCATGGCTCAGGAGAATATTTTTCCTTACCAAGAAAAAAAGAGTTTTGACGCTTCATGGCGCAATATTACTATCTAAAACCCTTTAGATAGTATTACTACTATCTAAGTACCAATTTTACTATCTATTTAGTACCAATATTACTATCGAAATTTTAAAATAGTCCTGGCACTTCCCTCTCCCGCTGTTTATGAAATTCCGGCTCTTTCTCTGTTGCAGCGTTGATCAGAAATTAGCACTGGAAATTTCCGTATTGGCTAATATTTAACCCATACCCCCTTTTAGAAATCCTGGATCTACCAAAAAAATTAACAAACACATAAAATCGAAAATTAGCAGAATTAAAAATAGAAAAACCAAAAAATCTTAATTAGTAATTATTGAGTAAGCACTCATCAAAGTCCACAATTAGCAAAAAATGCTGCTCAGCCAACACTAATCAGTTACCGAGTTGAAAAAAAAACTTTTATTCACTAGGTCAGTGAACCCAATTAGCTAGCTCAGGAAAAACTACGCCAGATTTTGTCTAATTCTAATTAGTATTGCTCTTGAACTAGCCCTTTTTGATCTCAGGGGTTAGAAGCAAGTGTCCCTATGTGATTATGAAAGTGACATAAGATTTGTCTTAGGTATATTTGCACCAACAACATCTCGTCTAGGAAAACCAAAAATTGTGTAGTAAGGAGCGACCCGGCTCAAAAGTAACCGAAACTCTAAAAAACGGAATTTTGATACAAATAGTTACATCAAAAGAGTCGCATTTCAATTTTATTGTAGAAGTTTCAAGCTCCTATGTACAAAAATTTGGAATTTTGTATTTTTTTTTTCAGAAGACAGATCACGGATGCGGGTTTATTTGTTTGTTTGTTTGTTTTTTTTCCCAGGAGTGATCGTATCGATCCATTGGTCCTAGAATGTCGCGAGAGGGCTCATTCTAACGGAAATTAAAAGTTCTAGTGCCCTTTTTAACTGACCAAAAAATTGGGGGCCCCTAGGACCCCTCCCATGCTCATTTTTTCCCAAAATCACCGGATCAAATTCTGAGATAGCCGTTTTATTCAGCATAGTCGAAAAAACTACTAAATACGTCTTTGGGGACGACTTACTCCCCCACAGTCCCCGGGTGAGGGGCTACAAGTTACAAAACTTTGACCAGTGTTTACATATAGTAATAGTTATTGGGAAGTGTACAGATGTTTTTGGGGGACTTTTTTGGTTGGGGGAGGGGCTGAGGGGAGTGGGCTTCGTGGGGGGATCCTTCCGTGTAGGAATTTGTCATGGGGGAAGAGAATTTCCATAAAGAGGAGGGGGGATTTTCCAGCATTATTTAAAAAAACAATGAAAAAATAAATATGAAAAAGTTTTTTCTACTGAAAGTAAGGAGCACCATTAAAACTTAAAACGAATTGAGGGGTTTGCCTCCTCCTAATACCTCGCTCTTTACGCTAAAGTATTCTTTGGAATTTCTACTATTTATTCTGTGGCCTTTGTGATTCAGGGTATAGAAACTCTGCAATAAGTGAAGTAGTATAGAAAAAATACAATCATTTATTGTCCTGGTCTTTAAAAAAAAAACAGAACGGATCTTTCCTTTCTGCTTACTCGTAGGAATTTATTTTGGTAAGCCGTAATTTTCCGAGGCTCAAGCTCGTACAAAAAACAAACAACAAAAAATTAGTGAATATTCGGATTGTATATTTGTCGATGTTGGATTGTATTAAAGAAATGATCATAATCCTGAAACATCTTAGAAAGAATAGAGAATAGGGCCCGTTCCCCTTCTCATCACACGACACTGCTCCCCTCAATACTTATTTGTCTTAAATCGGGAAATTGATGGGAAATTAAATTGGAATTTAAAATGATATATCCAAAGAGCTAACGATTTTATCTTTTCAGGAGGAGCCATTGCGACTATTCTATCGGATTTATCAAATCAAATGTCATTATGAAATTCCAGAGCCTTCTCCGCCCGTGATCGAATGCCAGGTAGATAAAGCTGTTGAAACAAGTGAAGAGGAAAGTGCTAAAATTAGTCACGAAACTCCTATCAGACTGTTGTCCACTGATGCTAATTTGGGAGAAACACGTGGTGCCAAGCGACACGCGCCGGAAACTTGTAACATGGCGGATTTGAAGAGAGACCTAAATAGCGTGTCAAAGAAAAAACATCTAAATGAAACTAGTCAAAGTGAAAGGCTAAAATTGGTTGCTAAAGTAAAATCAGAAAAACTCAATGGACATTATGAACTGAAAACGAATAAAAATCCTCAGTTATTCAATAGTTGCAATAGTTTCAATCTAATTATGTCTCCATCTAAAAAGGATAGTCCAAAAGAGCCCAACCATAATAATTTGAATTTGGCCTCTGCAGTGAAACTTGGGTTGAAATCTGAGAAAAAAAATGGAGAACTAGATAAGATAGAAAATGACCTAAAACCTTCGAGATCTGATCATTTGTTTTTACCCCCTCTTGCGAAGATTGACACTAAAGCATCGGGCAAATTCCGTGTTGAATCAAAGAATAACAGCCTAAGAAGAAAAATAAAAAAGAACTGTGGACCTGATCATACTGATTCTAGGGGTCTATTTGACCCAAAGCGGACAGTATCGAATACAATAGAAACAGCAAAGAAGCAAATGGGGTCAACAGAAACAGAAAATAGTTGTGAAAAAGAAGTTGATAAAAGAACTCCAGAATTAAATGTAAGGGACCGTTGTATTTCAACACAGTTTCTGGATATAAACTCAGAAAATACCCGCAAAAAATCAGACATTCTTTCTGACACACTTCTGGAAGAAATTAAAGACAGGGCCCTTTCGAAAGGTTCTTCTGTCAAAGACTTGTCGATCTCAGGTAGAGAACAAACTATCGCACCTGAACTGCCTTCTCTTGTGTGTGAGAAGTCTAGTATTGAATTAGTATCAACAGTTCAAAAAAATGTCTCCCCAACGCCTTGTCAGAAAGGTATTGATAGTGACGGTTTTACTGGCTCGAGAAGTAGCATATATGAGAGTGAGCCTTCGTCAAAGAAAAGGAAAGTCTCTAATGGTGGACCGATTAGAACAATGCCAAATCTAATTGCAATATCCGAAATTCCTACTCCACTCGTTGCACGGAGTGTGCAAACTCTAGCTGGTAGTAGAAAGCCAGACGTTAGAATTGTTGAAGCTGTTAGGAACAATGAACCAGAGAAATTGTCACTGAAAGATGGAGACAACTCTCCTCAATCATCGGCAGTGATACTTGACTTGTCAGAAAAAACATCGTCTGCAAAAATTTTGAGTTGTAATGCTCCCGAAAAGAAAACATCTCGATCTACAATACTTATGCCCAATGTTCCAAAAATACCTGCTGTTGCTATAAAAGAGAGAGGAATTACCCCAAAATCAACCTCTATGAACCCAATGAACAAAGAGTCATATCAACCTGAACAAGCTTCTTTACTTTCCCGTGGTAATGCTCCTGTGCAATCATTCAATACCATGAGCACTCGTCATCCGAATTCAGTTCAGAATCACATACTCCAATCTATGGCGCTTGCACAAACGCAACACATGCAGCAGTTGCAAGCTGCGATGTACGCAGCTTCTGCTGCTAAACAGGCTAGTGGTACAACATCACCTTTAGTAAACCCTGTTGAGTTTGAACGAGTACGAAATATCTTGACATGGAATGCTCTTGCTCACATACAGGGTCACAGGCCTCCCACTACATCCTTTAAAGAAAGCCCTAGACTTTCTTCAAGGCTTCCCTGTGATAAACTAGAAGATTTTGTCACTTCGCAAGCATCAAATGTGATAAAACCGAAAGCTAAATATAACAAGTCAAGCAATGATTCAGTCAGAGGGAACCTTCGTCAGTTTGTTGAGTTGCAACAAAATGCAAGAGTTACATCAACGTCAAATCCGAGATTGAGTTTAAATTCTAGTGTTCGAGAAATCCCTAACCCCTCTCTCTTGCAACAAAGACGACTAACGCAACTATTAAATGTAAATATTCCTGAAAACACTATTGCAGGTAGAACGTCTGATATTCCTAGTCCGAAAAGAGTCATGGAGAACAAACTTGCCGCAAACAAAGAGCTAACTGTTAGTATTGTCAGCTCTGGAGATAAATTGAGGAAAAGTTAAGAGACTGAATATGGCACTGAATTTGGATGACTTTTGCTGGTTTTATTCTGATTGTGTTTGCGAATGATGTTTTTTGCTTTGATCTAAAATTCAGTCTACTGTTTTGGCTGGATAAAGTAAAATATATGTTACTTTTATTATTATTCTTTTCTCGTTGTCCTTCTTTTTTAACCGTACTTAGAAGCCGTGGGTTTCATCATTATAAGGTTGAACCAAATCCTTTTTTACCGTTACTAATTCTTGTCTGAAAATGTTTGTTTTTATTTTTCTCATCCGAAATTTCTGTTCATTTTGTGCGTACTAAGTGCGTTAAGAATTTCAGCTAGAGTAATATCAGGCTCACGGTCTTGGATTTCATTGGGTTTTTTCAGGTTAAATTGTATTGCAAACAAGAACAATTTCTAGGGTTGTATTTGACCTTGACGTAGAGCAGTCACAAGAGTGCCAGTGGACTGAGTATTTGGTTCTGCCCTTGGAATTTCAAAAATGTGTGCAAATTGAGACATATTTGAATCAGGGCCATACCCAGTTGTTGCTGCTTTTAGGGGGGGGGAGATGAATTTTAATTCGGGGAAAAGGTTACCAAAATTATTTTGTTTGGGTAGGAGTGGTATGGTATCGTTAAGCGTCTTATATGCATTCTTTAAAATAATTTGCTAGTCAGAGAAATATTTTCTTGTTTTTTTAAGAGAAATAGTCTTTTCCCCTCTGTTTTACGACCAATTTACGAGTTGCAGAAATATTTTTTCTTAAGGGGGGGTCGTTCAAGCCCTAACCCCCTACCTTGCTACAACCTTCGTTTGCTATATTATTGCACCTGTCCCCTGCCACCTCTTCAAATGACACCACTGCCCACCCCCTCAACCTCCAGAAAAATGTCTCTTCCCTATTAGAAAATGGATGCGAGAGCCAATCAGGCATAGTCGCAGGTATTTGCTTCATAGGGATAAGTTTGAAAGCAAGCCCGCGAAAATAAATGGGGCAATTACATTAAAAATACAAAAATCATGAGAGAAATCTATCAATATATCATTTATAATTTCATTTTTATTGCATGATTTATTATTTTTTTTTTTTTTTTGCTCCGAGAGAATGAAAGTTAATTCTTTTCCCTGAGAGCAAGAGTAAATTTCAGGAACGAAGAATATAGGTAATTTATGACTGATGGAAGAATGGACGAAACAAATTGGCTTAGAAGATTTCTGACTTTTTTCGCGACCCGCTAAGCTCAACTTCGTATTCGACTGGAACCGCTTGTTTCAGGACTTTAAACACCCTCTTCAAGAGACGCTGAATTCTTTGCTGCCTAAAGCAGCAGCACTTCTTCACCAGCCATGAATAACTTTAGTTTTTCCTTCCCTTCGTACCAGCACTTTCTTTTATCAGCTGTTAACAATTTCGTTTTGTATGCAGTTCGGTGAAACTCAGCTAACTTTTTCCTTCAGTCAGTGACGTGTTTCACCAATTCTTTAGAAGTTTCAACACCCAAGAGCCAACTCCGAACACCCAAGGATTTTTACCAAAAAGTAATTCTAACGGGAAGAATCTCGTACTGGAGTGAACCGTCTCTGTACATGTGAAAAGGACCACGGGGAAGTACTTGTGTCATGATAGTGGTTCCCTTTGAAAAAATCTACTGGCATGGTAATCGGTGTTCCATTACGTCGCTCTGTCATTCTGTTCGCTTTTGCTGATAAATGGATGTCTTGATGGGAGAAATCACACGACCTGTGTAAGGCTTCGTGCAGATGAAAGAAATTTTTGTCCTAGATCTGTGAGGATTTCATGAGGTAAACCATATCTACTAATATACTTGACCAACTGATCATCAATGTTTCTGGCAGTAACTGTCCGGAAAAGTTTTACTGTGCTGTACGGATTTACAGTTACTGCACAGATGAGGACTGTCAGAAGTGCGGAGCTTGGAGGTAAGTTGGCGAGCTTCGTAGGGTCTGTAGAACGGAGTAATGTCTGAATTACTATGTTGTAAGAAGTCTCGAGAAACGCGGTCGAGAGAGAGATTCGCTCCGAAATAACCACTTAGTGGAGAAGAATGTCGTAACTCAAGGATCATAAAGCGAAATATCTGAGGCAGCAAGAGCTAAAAGGCCAGTTCTTTCAGATTGAGTGTCCTGTAGTAGAACTGGGCTGCAATATCTGCTGTGTTCTGCTGACCATATCTGCTTCTTTTTCATTGTTAATAAGTCGACAAAACGAAATAATGAATTCTTTTAGCCTAGCTACTTCTCACATTTGACACTAAAATTACTGGAGGCATCATAATTTACAGTGATTTCATCTGAACTCCAGAAAAATATTTAGTTTACCCATAGAAACCTGTCTAGAGATAATGAATACATTTATGGATGCACCTAATGGCCGAGTATAATTCTGACTTGCTAAATTTTGATTATGTGTAGTCTCATGCAAGGTTTTGTAACCTGCAAAATTGTTAACCAAGCCAAGGAAATATGGTAAATTACCCATAAGAGCAAAATATATCTTATGGTTATGTTTACGTCATTTTAATATGACATACAAATCTCCTTAAACATAAAAAAAAGTGTTTCCAATAGCTCTGATCTACTAAAATGTACTCCGCGAGATGCCTCAATGAAGGAATCGTAACCTAAGACAATCTTAGCACAAAGGATAAACAAGATATAAAAACAAATCCCCCTGAAATTCCTGGAAAGTTTACATTTAGTAGCCTTAGAAATTCGTGACAACTAACAGATATGCTTTTTTGAGAATTTGGATATACATAGTAGATTTTGACCAATTTTCCGCTCAAAATGCTCTGAAACTGTAACCTGAGTATACAGTGTCTTGATTTGTTTTTAGCCCCCCCCCCCTCCAAAGTAGTCCCAAAAGCCGCTGCGAAATAAAATATGGAGGTGGGGGACGCAGTTATGCTCGGCGGTGGCGTGCCGCCGAAAACTGATCGACAGTGTGACGTCAATTGATCGGCATTCGTTTTATTTGTAGAATTTTTTGCTTATTTTTTAAAAGTTTTGAAATCTAAATTGGCATCATATCTTTTCGAAATTTCTTTTATGCAAGAGTTCCTGGGGTTGATGATGTCTTTTGAGTTTCATTATCATGACCGAGTCTCAGACAAAATGGGGATGAGACATCCACTTTAATTCCTCCTAAACATTCTTTTAACCAAAATAATAGGCAGTGAGACCTAGAACTGCATGAAAACTGAATTAATTAGAAAAAATAAAGATCTAGCCCAAATTGTTTGTAAAGTATTTTATTTTATTTTTTTTTTCTTACTTAGGTATATTTCATTAGGATTTAGCGTCAGAGGAACAGGCTTTACTTAGATGAAGAACATCAGGTCGGCGCTATATCGTACAAGTGATGCTTTTAATTTAAGCTAAATTAACCGCTAAAAATTAAGACAAAATGAATTTAATTGCACTATACTCGTGTGCAGAAAATTTCAAAGGAACCTTATGGGTATATCTTACACCATGTCTGGATATCCTGGTCTTCCCAGGGGTGGATCTAGAGCAAAATCTTGTGAGACTCTAATGGTTTATTTCCTCCCAAAACTGACTTGTGTCAATGCAAATTTAAATAAATTGAACACATTCAACATTTAGAGATTCTTGCATCATGGACAAAACTACGTACATATAACTTGCTCCAATAGTATTTGAAACTAATGGACAAAATTGTGACGACATTAATTATATCAAAAGAATCTCCTAGCTACGGTAATTCCAAATAGATAAATTAAATAAAAAACTATTTTTTTCGACTGGAAGTAAGGAGCAACATTAAAACATAAAAGGAACAAAAATTTTTACGTAAATGAGAGGGTTATCCCCTCCATAATGCATCGCTCTTTACGTTAAACTTTTGTTGACTTTGATTCCAATTACTTACGAATGGCTCCTAAAGCACAAGGGCCATTTACTTATAATAATAAGTTTTTTTTGGAAGTTCTAAAAATATTTTTGCGTAAAGAGCAAAGTATTGAGGAGGGGACAACCCCCCCACATGCATAATAACTTCCGTTCATTTTAGTTTAAATGTTGAACTTGTTTTTTTTTTTTTTTGATCGTTTTTTAAATACTGTCGGGAATTCCATCACCATGGAAAATTTCTTTCCCCCTCAAAAAATTCTCCCAGGAAAGATCCTCCAACTGAATCATCCCTCCCCCGGGAAAATTATGTATACTTCCCAATAACCAATACTATATGTAAACAATGGGCAAAGTTCATAGCTCGCAGCCCTTCCCATGAGGACTGTGAAGGGTTAAGTCATTCTCAAAGACATATTTATTAGATCTTTCGACTCTTCTTAAGAAAATAGCTATCCCAAAATTTTGATCGGATGGCTTTGGATTAAAAAGGGGCTTGTGGAGGGGCTAGCTGCCCTCCAACGTTTTTGGTTACTTAAGAATGGCACTAGAACCTTTTGATATCCGATCAAATGAGTCCTCTCCCGATTTTCTAGAATCGCTGGTTTGATATGATTGCCCCCGGGGAAAACAAACGAAAAAAAAAACAAACGAATAAACCTGCCTCCATGATCTTTTTTTCTGGGGAAAAAAATAAATTCCACACTTCCGTATATATAATCTTGAAGCATCTATAGTAAGGTTCTCTAATATGCTGAATCTGATGGTTTAATTTTCATTGAGATCACTTGATGTTTTGCGGGTGATCCTCCCCTTTTGAAAATTGGGGAAATTTCCTCAAGCTTTGCTTCTTGCTATCGAAACAGTTTTATTTTAGAATTACTTATGATATTTTTCTCCCGCCAAGTTGAAAATAAATAGATGATTAATCTTATGCTATGTATTGTCGAACAATGTATAGTATGTATGGTTATATACCCGTAAATAATATTGAAGTATCAATGAAAATTCAAAAAGTGTAGATGTAAAACTTCAAAACCATGCAAGCACACTATTAACTATCTATTATATCACCAGTGGATCCAGGGGGCTAGGGGGCCTGTCCATCCCAAGATTTTTCTGGTGCCCTTTTCACTCTTTTGTAGAATAAATGTGTCAATTTGGTCAATTCATACCACCTTTGTCACATCCCCCTCCCAAAAATATTTTGCTCATTGGTACCCTTGTCATATTGGACCCCTTTTAAGAATTTGCTCTAGATCCGTCCCTGTATTATAGTGTTTTGGAACTTAAAAAAAGACGACTGTTGATCGACATATCAAATCGAAGTTCATTGAATTGAGATCATATTACTGTGATCTCAATGGACAAGATAAACCATTCCCGGCACTAATTATAATCAATTCTAGCTCATATATTTTTCAGGCATACATAGTGATTTTTGGATAGAAAATGATAAACGCTATGCAAAATATTTGCAATAGAAATCTTAAAACTTCACACAACAAAGGATATTGATTAGCATGTGCTTTAAGAGCCTTTAGTGGGCCTGGGAGACCCTGAAGCGACTGAGATAGAAAAACTAGGCATTTCTGTTGTAGACAATACTACTTTATAACTAGTGCTAATTTGAGCCAATCAGAAATTTGTGGAATGTTGTCATTGGCCGAAAAATCCTAACTGACTCAAAACATCGCTAATCTTATCTGTGTAAAAAAAAAAAAAAAACTAATTTTTTTAATTGTTTTAAAAAGCAGAATTGTGGCAAAGAGTCAAACTTTAGCGTAAAGAGCGAGGGATTGTGGAGGGGACAACTCATTTCATATACGGAGTAATTTCTGTTCGTTTTAAGTTTTAATGTCGCTCCTTACTTTCAGCTAAAAAAATTAGTTTTTTTTTATTTAATTTCTGAACGTTTTTGAATTAATGCATGTTTGGTTTTGGCTCTCCGCACATAAATTATTAAAATGAAATTTGTATATTAATTCTTTTTTTTGCTAAATGGCTTTCTCTTTGTTTTGATCAGACGATTTTGAGAAATAAGGGGTGGAGAAGGAGGCCTAGTTGCCCTCCAATTTTTCGATTACTTAAAAAGGCACCTAGAACTTTTAATTTTTAACGAACGTTTTTATTAGTAAAAAATATACGTAACTTAAGAATTAACTTACGTAGCAAACTTTCATAATCTCATATTTTTATTATGTATACGAGGGGGTTTGTACCCTCGTTAATACCTCGCTCTTTACACTAAATCGTAAGTTTTGTCCCAGTTCTTTAAGAATGACCCCTGAATCAGAAAGGCCGTAGAATAAATAGTTGAAATTACTAAAAATACTTTAGCATAAAGAGCGAGGTATTTATCTCCTCCTAAAAACCTCGCTCTTTATGCTAAAGTATTTTTAGAACCCCTCATATGCGTAATAATCTCTGTTCGTTTTAAGTTTCAATGCTACTCCTTCCTTTCATTAAAAAAACGTTTTCATGTTTATTTTTCATTGTTTTCTTATAGTAATGCTAGAAAATCCTGCGTCCTTTTCATTGAATTTTTCTTCCCCCATGACAAATTCATCCAAGGAAAGATCCTCCAACATAGCCCCCTCCCCTCAGCCCCACCCCCAAACAAAATAAAATCCCCCTGAAAACGTCTGTACACTTCCCAATAACCATTACTATATGTAAACACTGGTCAAATTTTGTAACTTGCAGACCCTCCCCCAGGGATTTTGGGGGAGTAAGTAATCCCCAAAGACATAGTTATTATGGTTTTCGACTATGCTGAACAAAATGGCTATCTCAAAATTTTTATTCGTTTACTGTGGGAAAAAATGAGCGTGGGAGGGGGCCTAGATGCCCTCCAATTTTTTTGGTCACTTAAAAAGGGCTCTAGAACTTTTCATATCCGTTAGAATGAGCCCTCTTACGACATTCTAGGACCACTTGGTCGATACGATGACCCCTGGGAAAAAGAAGAAGAAAAAAAACAAACAAACAATTAAACACGCACCCGTGATTTGTCTTCTGGCAAAAAATACAAAATTCCACATTTTTGTAGATAGGAGCTTGATACTTCTACAGTAGGGTTCTCTGATACGCTGAATCTGATGGTGTCATTTTCTTTAAGATTCTACGATTTTTAGGGGGTGTTTCCCCCTATTTTCTTAAATAAGGTTAATTTCCTCAGGCACGTAACTTTTGATAGGTAAGACTAAACTTGATGAAACTTATATATTTAAAATCAGCATTAAAATGCAATTCTTTTGATGTAGCTTTTGATATCAAAATTCAATTTTTTAGAGTTTTGTTTACTATTGAGCCGGGTCGCTCCTTACTACAGTTCGTTACCACGAACTGTTTGATTAGCTGTTAAACTGGTCTGAATTTAAAGATATGTGCGTTATGATACAAATAGTCTCTGACCAAGGTTAGGTAATACAAAACTGACATTCTATGGATAAAACAAATAATAGTAATTGGTTAGTTTCGATACTGCTTGGTGTCATTTTATTAAAGTCACTTAATATACACATATTAGAATGGGATCCCTTCGATCCGGGGACCCTAGAAAAGTGGCCATTGAACCCATGTGTTAAGGTACCCTAGGCGAGTTTTCTAACTTTTTTGCCCGTGAGTGTACCCCCTGATCATCCAAAAATGTGTCATGTTTAGCTAAAATGTGAAACGCCTTAAAATTTCGAAAACTAGAGGGAATTGTTTCATTACCGGTTGTATTATTGACTAAAAGATGTTTCGTAAACTTCTTTTAAAGCGGCCAGTTAACATCAAATGTAATAAAAACGAAAAAAACTTACATAAAACATTCGTACAAAATGACTGATGCATGAAACTCATATAAACATGTAGATTCCTTACTTTGGAGAAAACTCTTTACTTACGAAATCCCTGGTTAAAGCTGGATGCTCAGAAAAAAAAAAACAAAGACCGAGTAAAAAGCACTACCTTGGTGAAAAGTGACATAATTTTAGCAAAATATATATCCAGGTGGAAAATGTTTAGTTTTATTTCGTAAATTAAACAAAAAAAAAGAAGTTTTTTTTAACTGAAAGTAAGGAGCGACATTAAAACTTAAAACGAACAGAAATTACCCAGTATATGAAAGGGGCTGTTCCTTTCATATACAGAATTTCAAATACAGAAGAAAGAATAATGAGGAGTTTTCTTCCAAGACAGTGAATGAACAAAATCTAATTGAATATTTCCGCCTTGTATCAACAAAGAAAATAATAAAAATAGCACAAAAAAGGCTTACAATAAAAATTCTTGGTTAAAAATCCGTTTTTTAAAAATCCGTTATCGGCCCTTAGATATAGGGCCGAAATATTCAAACAGGTTTTGTTATTCACTGACTTGGAAAGAAGTCCTCAATATACTCTCTTCTGCATTTGTATTATGGAAAGGCAATTTGGTCTTCGTAGTTATTTAAATTTTAAGCACCTTTCAGGTTTTGCTAATTAAATTCTTCCAAGCACTTTAGTCTCTTCCATACCAGCACCTGAAATAACTAGACTGTTAGAAATACTTCCCGCCCAAATTCGTCACCGCTTCATGCTTCACATCCTTTAAAACAAGGCATTCCTGGTAAAAATAACCTTGGCTCATCCTCTATTTTCTAATAAGGAGCTCTCCTACATTTTGATCATGTTTGCTAGCTTTAGTGTCAAGTGCTGGTGTCAACTAGGGGATAGGGAGATTCACTCCTAACCCCTAGATTTTGATTAAATTAATTTTTTGGTATTTTACTGAAAAAAAAAAATTCCCCACCCAAGATTTTTGGAAACACATTCTTGCCCCCCCCCCCTGTATTTTCGTAAATTGAGGTCGTAGGTCCAGAGAATTATTTTGCATCTCGGGCGCGTGTAAATTCCAACGAAAAGAAAAAATACTTGCCTAAAAATGATGAATATTATAGGAAATATGAAAATAGGAAATATGATGAATATATTCTAAATCGGAAATTCTAAAGGCAATCAACCCCTGGGTACGTGCCAGAAGGTGGTCATTTTTGTTATATTATCAGCTTATATAACAATATAAGTGAAATATAAATATAAGTTATATTTATAGTGAAAGGAAAAGGGAAAAGGTTTTAAAGAACATGGCATTTGTTTTGATAGTATTACTTAATGGTTTAAAGAATGGCTATCAAGTAATTGTCCGACTCCTCATTTACAGTCATTACTGCATCCAGTCATAGGGGAAGGGTGTTATAAGATACTTACGATTTTTCCTGAATATTCTTCGCTGCAGTTTTTAAAGAATTTAATTCTCTGCTTCCAGGAAGTTTTTATGATATTTTACCTGACACGGTCCTTGGAAATAATTTCTAAGCCTGAAATAAATAAAAAGAAACTCTTCAAACAGGTGACTCGGGAAAAAACACAGGTCATATCGATGAAGCCTCTGTGATTTCTAAGTTTTTGACTTAAACCTTGTCTTCATCATCCGTGTGTGTGCCTGTAATTTACTATAGAAGAACAAATTTCGCCAAGCACAACAAATAGATTTAAACGGACATCAACTATGCAAACTGATTCCAAGAATTAAACACGATTTCAGAACGTTATGGATATGCTGAAAACGTCACATAACCAATAATTTTCGCACTGTACAAGAATGACTCAATATTTTTCTTACAATAAGAGATATTACAAAAAGATATCTCGGGCGCTTTGTGAGATTCGTCATAATTAGGAAAAAGAGATGCTTCAAATCACTTGAAAAAAAGCATCACTTCCATTGAAATTTGACAGGAAACAATTACTTCTGAATAATTATGTTTACAAATTAATAACTTTTAAGCACGAGCACATTTTCGGCTACATTTACACCTGGCGGTGCATGGCAGATTTGCTGTCAAACATTTACACCTTTGAACGCAACCTTCACATAATATACAAATAGAATATTTTATTGAGCGTGTCCACTAAAGGGTACGGTAAAATACTGAGCGTAGTAGTACTTAAAACGGGTGAACTTCCTATCCTGTATTGTTGTGCATTTTACATTTCTCCACCTTCTACGTGATTTTTCTCAGGACCCAGAATAAAAATAATAGCTTATACAAGCTATTAATGTGGGATTTCTTGTCTTGATGTACGTTCAATTTTGCACTAAAGTAAACAAATATCTTCTTTATATCACACGCAGAATTTTCCGATGAGTGGTGTAATTAAATAGCATTTAATATTTAATCACAGGCAGTGCAATAGTGCTGCCTAAGCAAAGAGCGATGTGAGCACAACTTATTATTATTTTTTAGAACAGGGCTGTTTAAATAGAAGGAATTGTCGTAGAAACTTCAGAAGGAGCTCATTCGCTTGGAAATGGCCATTTTGTTCAGTGTATTTGAAAGGTCCAGTAATTATGTATTTGAAAATTACAATTTTCTGCCACAGAGTCCAGAGGGATTTAATGGCAACCAGCCCCCTCCTCCTCCGTGAAACTACATTCTAAGACCACACTGGCTATACATGATGTATGAAGCAATATATATGTATATATTTTGTTTATTAAAAAAAAGGGAGAATAATTTTTATGTATTTTGAAGTCAGAAATTCCATGAGTATCCAAAAGATGATAGCCGCCCTGGATAGTGATTATCTACTGATAATCCACGTCCAGGTTTCCAAAACTTGGTATCTGTTAGGTTTTGTTTAAAATAGGATTGGTTTAGACTAGGTTAATTTCAACTGAACAGTTAGGTTCTAATTGAACGTAATATAAACCTAGCAATCTTAAGCTAATTGAACATGTATTTTCACACTTTGTCGTCAGGTTTTCAGAGTTTTTCAATTAGTCGAAAAAAACCCATATTTACATTTTTTGTCATTAAGGATTCAGTTTTATAACTTAGTCGAGGAAATTCACAGATTTTCAATTTCAGTCCAGGAAATACAAACTTTCTTCAATATATTCCCGAGCAAATTTACACTTTTCGTTTTTTTTTGTTCCTATAATATTTAAGACTGGGTAAGCCGGGTTTATACTAGGTTAACATTAGACTGGTTTAGATAACTTATGTTAGGTTCGCTTAAATTAGGGTTATGTTAAGGTTCGCTTAAAATGCTTAAGTTAGGCTGAATGAATCCATACTACATTAGGTCGGCTCTATATTAGGTTAAATTAGGTTAAGCTTGCTAGGTTTACATTAGGTTCAATCAGACCCTAACTAAAATTAAAATCTGTGCATTCTGCTTCTCGACAAAAAAAAATAGTGAAAATCTACCGAGTAAACAATGATAGATTGTGAAAACTTAACAAGCAAAATCGAAAAACAATGAACTTCTTGGACGAAACTTGAATTTATTGAACGTTTTATGGTTTGCATCGAGTGACAATTCTCGTTCAACTGTGAAAACAAGCAGTGAGAAACTGCTACCTGATCAAAATACATCATAACAAGCTTTTAAAATGCTGCAATGATGTCAATTCGTGATGGCAAAACCAATTTTGCAAAACTTGTTTTAGTTATAATTCTTTCCGCTGCAAACAGCGGGCGTGACAATCACACACCGCTTCGGTGAAAGTCTTGAGAAGCATAGTATGTAATCATAAGTTCATTATACAAGATTTTATCTCTAAAAAAATTCAGGCTTATGAACAATTCAGCTAAAACTTGATTTGAATACCTGCTATGAAGATAAAGGTAACAGAAGTATTGATATCAAGCCATTTGACCTATCATTAATTCTACTGCCTTACAAAAAAAAAGACTAGCATAGTTTATAATTTTATTCCTTGACTTAGATATTTTTTAAATATGATCAAGAATTCAGAGCTACCTTTTTTATCATATCTATGACTTCTTTACCCCTAGTTAGTTTGATTTGCATATGCTTATTGCGCTACAGATGGCAATAATCCAATCTTTATACGTAAGTCCTTTTCTCGCCTTTTGTACATTAGGCCTTTTCTGACGAACAAATTGTAGATCAATAATTGAAATCAGATTTATTTATGAGAAATAGTCGATCTACAATAATTTTGTGAAAACACAAATTTTTATTATTGTTGGAAATAAATCCTAAAGTTCTTAAAATCAATTGAGCATTGTTTTGCTTTTTTCAATTAAATTCGTTTCTACTCCTGTAATATTTACTGTTTATATACCTTTTAGCTTTATAATCAAAACTGAAAGTTTAAATTTAATACAGCAAAATTTCTTCAGTTCCCCTTGAAGGGGAAAAGGATGATTAATTTGAAAGGAAGCAGATTCTCGTGCCTTATTCTATAAGTAGGTCCCGAAGCCAGACGGAAAACCGGTGGCGCGCCGCCAAAAATCTTTAGGCGCACCGAAGCATTTATAACATGGTCTTACGCAGATATTACTGAGAGGCAAATACTAGATGAAATCTTCTATTCAATGACACATGCAAGAATTTTAGATTTCCCTCAAAAATTTTTGAATTTATTCGTCTGCTACGGTATAGACTTCAGATTATCTTTCGCTTATTTATGTCCTCTTCACTACAATCTTCTAATTCCTATTTAAATTGAGTTTCGAGAAGCCCTGATATTCCTCGAAACCTTCTTTATAAATGTTTTCTTCTTTTGGTCGAACAAATACATTTAAAATCTTCACCAAACTTCTAAGGTCAACTTGTCGAGCATGAGCCGGCCCACACTATAGCTAACATTGGCTAACGGGCTAAGATGTACTCCATTGTAAAACTTTTATTAAATAAACAAAAAAAATCCACTGAAAGTAAGGAGCAACATTAAAACTTAATACGAACAGAAATTATTCTGTATATGAAAGGGGCTGTTCCCTACTCAACGCCCCGGTCTTTACGTTAATGTTTTTTATTATTTCAAAATTAAAGTTGTGAGAAAGAGTCAAACTTTAGCGTAAAGAGCGAGGTGTGAGGAGGTACAGAGTAATTTATGTTCGTTTTAAGTTTTAATGTCAATCCTCACTTTCAGTTGATTTTTTTTTTTATTTAATTTCCGAACGTTTTTGAATTAAGGCATGTTTTGACTTTGGCCCATTGCACATGAATAATTAAAAAGAAATTTGCATATTAATTGTTTTGGCTAAATGGCTTTCTCATAGTTTTGATCGGACGATTTTGAAAAAAGGGGTAGGGGAGGAGGCCTAGTTGCCATCCAATTTTTGGTTACTTATAAAGGCAACTAGAACTTTTAATTTTTTTACGAACGTGTTTATTAGTAATGAATATACGTAATTTAGGAATTAACTTACGTAACGAACTTCTGTATTTGTATGTTTTTGTTACAAATATGAGGTTTGCCCCCTCGTCAATACCTCGTCTTTACGGTAAAGCTTGAATTTTGTCCCACTTCTGCAAGAATGACCCCTGAATCACAAAGGCCTAAAAATAAATAGTTAAATTATTAAAAATACTCTAGCGTGAAGAACAAGGTATTGAGGAGGAGACGAACCACCTCATATACGTAATAATTTCTGTTCGTTTTAAGTTTTTAATGCTGCTTCTTACTTTGAAGGAGCTCAGTTACCATTACCCAGTTGGGTGACAAGGAAAAAATTATTTTTTATTTATTTTCTCAATGGTTTTTTAAAATAGTGTTAGAAAATCCAACGGCCCCTTGAAGGATATTACCTTCCCATAAGATAATTTACTCCATTTAAATATCATCCCACTTAACTCCATGCCCAAACCCCCTTCCCCAACACGAAAAAGTCCTCCTGAAAACGTGTGTACACTTCCCAATAACCATTATTATATGTAAACAATGATCAAAGATTGTAACTTGTAGCCCCTTCCCCGGGAACTGTGGGGAATTAAGTCGTCCCCAGAGAGATAGTTATTAAGTTTTTCGACTATACTGAACAAAATGGCTATCTCAAAGTTTTGATCTGGTGACTTTGGGAAACAAATGAGCGTGGGAGGGGGCCGAGGTACCCTCCAATTTCTTGGTCACTTAAAAGGGAGCTAGAACCTTTAATTTCCGTTTGAAGGAGCCCTCTCACAATATTCTAGGACCAGTGGGATGATAAGATCAGGCCTGGGAAAAAACCCAAAAAAAACACGCATGTGTGATCTGTCTTCGGCAAAAATACAAAAAATTCCAAATTTTTGTAGATAGGACTTGAAACTTCTATTGTAAGGTTCCCTGATACGCTGAATCTGATGGTGCGTTTTTTTCAAGATTCTATGAGTTTTGGGGGCTGTTTTCCCCATTTTCCAAAATGAGGCAAATTTCCTCAGGTTCGTAACTTTTGATGCGTAATATTAAACTTGATAAAATTTATGTATTTAAAATGAAAATAGGAAATCGACTTTTTTTTATGTATCTATTGTTATCAAAATTCCGTTTTTCCGTTTTTTTAGCCGGGTCACTCCTTACTACATTTCGTTACTACGAACTGTTCGATTACATTACTCCTAAGTTAGAGGATTCAATCGTAAAGCAATGAGAAACAACATCACAGTAGCGTAGAGAGTAAAATGTTGGAAGTATCAACCCCATTATTATGTTAATTGATTACCGATTATTAAGTTCGTATGTTGTTCTCTACTTTTGCATATTTTTGTTTTACATTTCACCTCAGTTCATTTTCACAATTGGTTTCATCTTAATCCACCCTTAGCTTCTAGCCAAAGGTTAACTTTTGAATTAACAAAGCTTCAAAAGTGACAAAAAAAGCCTGAAAAAACTATCCTTTTAATACTTTTGAATAGGGAGCCTTAAATGCCAACATCATCCTTTTCGTCCTGTTCCGTGTCCTCACTGCCCTTCATAATCTGATAAAGCAGCCTCCTTTTTTCTTTGAAGCATGATCATTAATTATGAGGATATTTAGAATTGCTGCTCTTTTGAGAAAACCCAAAAGTCACATTCACACAACTGATTGGGGTAATGCACTGACAGTACCTGAGATTAAATCCTTCTCTTCAGTCTCAGGTTATTTAGTTTAAATTTTAGAGGATAATTTACTAGAAAAGTATTATTTATGGCATTTACAAAGTGCCGGGACCTACTGGACCAGGGTAACAAAACAAAAACAATAAATAGTAACTAAATTCGATCTTATCAAAATAAACAGATTTACTAAAAGCCTACTGTTAGTATAATGTAGGCATAATCTTTTACTTCAATTAAGAACAAATACTTTACAATAATTGAAGAATAAAATTTCATTTTACAGCCTATTCACATGAATAGTCCAATATATATTCCTCCAGCTGAAGATATACAAGAAGTTAAATTCTAACTCCATATTGATAGGGAGAACAACTCACAAGAGTTGGGGTCCTAATAACTTTACTTTTGAGAGTTTCTTGAACCCCTTTCCGAAAGAAAGGAAATGCACTGAGTTTCTCAGCTTTCCTAATACTTGCTTGCAATAATGCAATAGCGGATAAACATCTCTCTATTTTGCGATGTCCTCAAAAAACTGTTAACTGAGGCTCTGGTCGCTAGAGCCTTGTGTTAGTGCTTTTCATTTTGTTATTGTCGGAGCTATAATGATAGTGATTATTCACTAATGATAGTGAAAAGATATGTTTGGTATTATAATCACAACATTTAGGTACTAACTAGCAGGAGGTCTTGACAGTTTCAGAAAATTGCCACTTGCTCTGCTACTTATAATAAAAAAATAATAAAAAAAATCGGAAAAATGAGAGCTAGAGTGGCTGAGTTAATTTTCGTTAATTTTTCGGTTGATAAGTGAATCAGATCTTTTAGGCCAGGGACTCGGTTTAGTAATTGTAATCTGTTAAAAGTATTACATTTGAAATCTTGCGGCGGTGTTTACTTATTTGTTATGTTTTCTTTCTTATTTTCACCGCTATAGTTTTTTATTACCCCTGCTTGGATGTAATAGTCATGTTAACGGTAAGGTTGAAGGTCTAAATGCAGATTTTATATATTTGCTGTGTTTTCTATAGAGTACATAATATATTATAATATACTAAAAAATTTTTAGGGATTACATACTGCTATTTACCTTGAATAATTTCTCTGCGTTTTAATTTATGTGTTTACTTCATTGATAAATTATCTTTTTTACTAGCTCTTTAACTTTTTATTAAGCTTTATAAGGGCTGATAATAAAATGGGATAGATCGTTTTTGGTTTTGGAAGAAATATAAACCGTTTTTGTCTTGAACAAGTTCTTGGAGAGCTCCAAATTCAAGATACTGATAATTCTTCCTTCTTTGAATTAGAGCTCTGATATGCAGAAAGGTTGTTTAGTACAATTTTTACCCCTTCTTGTCTAGTGGTTTTCGCGCTAGACTTGAAATTCTTCGTCCATGAGGACGGGGGTTCGAATCCTGGTGTTGCTGGTTATTTGGTTTGGAACGGAAGTCTGTAGTGTGATGCTATATGCTTAGCTATGGTCAACCCACCTCTATATGGGTACCTGGAGAAACCTGGGGAAGGTAAACAGGAAGGGTTTTCGAAAGCAAAGTATGGCCGGCCCCTAGCCCCCCCCCCATTGCACTTCCTAGCTGAAGGACCATGAAACGAAGATAAGCACCGTGAGTAGAAACTGTGAAGCTTATGCCGTACTCTTTACCTTTACTTTTCGTTGGGATACCATTGAAGGAAAAACAATGGTAAATTGGACATAAACATTGTTTTTTCTGGGTATTATAGTGAAAGGAAGAGATCTTGCTGAATTGCAAAATAGGATTAGGGCTGTTAAAGAAGTAGAATGCAGGTTGCAGGACAAGGAAATCGAGACATGAAGTAAGATATACATCAGACTCTATTGAGGTTTCCCTTGAAGATCCTTGAAAATTACCTTTAATTCAAATTTCTGAGTTTAATTTTAAATAAATTTTAAAATCCTCATTTTATTTGATTAATTAAACATTCAGGTAGTTAAAGGTCTCACTGTCGATCATTTGGATTAAAATAATTTCTGGGAGAAGGTAAGATTGACGTTTCTTCCTTATTTTGTCCCACGTTCGATCTTGGTAGTGAAAGTGAAATGAGTTTTAGATCCCAAGAACCCCTGTTTAGAAGGAATTTCAAAAATAACTGATACCAATATAGTATTCGAAACTTCTTAAAAACAAGCAAAAATTTTAAAAACAGAGCAAACCCCGATCAACTGACGACTTGCCGGCAGTAACTTTTTGGTGTGCTTCTGAATTGTTTTTTCGTTCCACTGCGTTTAAATTTTTTTCTTGCGTCCAAATTTTGTGTTGGGGTGGCTTCGGGGTCTAAAAGTAAGAGATCAAGCTAATAACAAATATAACATCCCTTATGGTAAAGTAACTATTTTCTTTCTTCCAAAATTGCAAGAAAAAAAACTACCCCTCATGTATTCGTCCTAGAAATTTTCTCCTGATATTTGACCAACAAGCTTGACAAACAACGTCACAATTATGGGATACTTCTCATCCATAATGTTGATCAACAAAACCATTGTTAGTCGCTAAAACGCGGTTCTTTCGTCTTCCAAACAGGCCTATAGCTGTGTGTGAGACAATTCGTGTGAACTACATCAATGTCTATCAATTATTCATCCGGGTTCAAAGTTCGACCAGCTCAGAAATCTCATTATCATCATGTTTTCCTGTGCTTTTCCCTAAATGTAATTCACCTGCTGGTATTGCTTGAACGTATTTGGCCTACTCGATACGACAACTAGCTCTCCCATCTCCAGAAATATAGCCCATCCATAGGCATAAGCTTCTTATCGGTTTAAACAGGGCTAATCCAAGTCCTACTTTTGATTTTTTCAGTTTGTTTTTTTTTCACGTTTGGAGGGATCAACTGATCACTTGAAACGTAAATTGTTGGAAACTATCATGAAAATCGCGATACAATCAATCAATCAATCAAGCAAGCAAGCAATTCATTGATACTAAAAGAAAAAAACTGTTACAAAAGTAAAGCGGTTACTAGGCCCAAGAAGCTTTGCTTGTAATGGACCACAGATAACATAAATAAAACACTATTATAAAGTATATACAAAAAAAAACACAAAAAAAAAAAAAACACTGGAACAAGACAAGGACATTGAACAGAGAATATTTAACAGATAGAAGATTTAGAAGGAGATTTAACATATAGCTGAAAATGATTTTAAAAGAAGAGAGGAGACATACAAATTAGGAAAGGATTAATAAAGAGAGAGAAAAATTATCGAATCGGAAAGACACGACGAAATAATGCGTTTGCAGAAAGAAAAAGAGGGACATCCGAAGGGATGGAGTTCCATAAAAGAATTGATTGACATACTGGAGACCTCTGGGCTGCTGTAGAAGATCGTTTTGGTCAAATAAATCGTCAAGAGGAATTACGTAAGGAAGAAAATACCTACCTGAGCCTGTCCGTGAGAAAAACTGCTGTGGGGGCGGTGGGAGAGTACCTAGAAAAGCAGAATGCGCAAAATAAAGAGTACTTTTACCTATAATATGATCCAGCGGAGCTATTCCAATGTCATTATAAAGACCAGAGGAAAGGTAAAGCCGAGGGAGAAGAAAAGCAGCCTTCACTGCCCTATTTTGGGCTCTTTGAAGTGAGCAAAGAAGAGATTTATTAGTATTACCCCAGACAGAGCAGCAATAAGAAAGGTAAGGATAAATAAAGCATAATAAAGAGAAACCATGATATCAGGAGAAAGAAATAAGTTAATTCGGTGCAACATTGAAGACTGGTGGAGAATTAAGGAACGGGTGTGAGTTATATGCGGTTTAAAAGAAAGAAAACAGTCAAGATACACACCAAGAAATTTCACCATAGTAGCTTGTGGTATAGGCCTAATATCGGTATAGGTCAGGGTGATTGGCTCCTGTACGTCTCGCATACGGTAAGGGGTCCTGAAGTTGACAATGGCACTCTTTCGGCTGTTAAGAGCCATACCATTTGACCAGCACCAATCCTTTACTTTATCAAGAAGACCTTGAGCTATAGAAGTGGCAGATGGCAGGTCCATTGCAGCAATGAAAAAGTTACTGTCATCAGCAAAAAGAACAGGGTGAACATGGGGATGAAGACCATCAACAAGATCATTAATGTAAATTAGAAACAAAAGTGGTCCAAGCACAGAGCCTTGTGGGACACCTTTCAATACAGGCAAAGTAGAGGAAGAAGTACGGTTAACCAAAACATACTGAGATCTCTCTGAGAGGTAGGACCTAAACCATTCTAGTGGGACTCCAAACACTCCAAATAAAGATAGTTTAGACAGAAGAACATTGTGGTCAACCATATCAAAGGCCTTTGAAAAGTCAAGAAATAGACCCAAAACACACAAGCCCTTGTCCAGATTAACACGCACAAACTCTGTTGCATCAGAAAGTGCATGCAAGGTAGAGAATGAGGGACGAAAACCATACTGATGGTTAGTGATGAGAGAATTTCCAGCAGTCGAATTAGTACTAAATACAAATGAAGAGAGTCGGCGATACACTCCTTTTTCAACAACCTTTGAGATGACGGGAAGAAGAGAAATAGGTCTGTAATTTGAAATTAGAGAAGAATCACCTTTTTATGCAAAGGTACAACAGTAGCAACTTTAAATAAATAAGGGAAAATACCAGAAGAAAGAGAGAGGTTATTTATGTGTGAGATGGGATGAGAAACAAACTGACTGTTTTTTAAGGACATTATTACTCAAACCAGAACTATCAACTGAACAACTGCTTGGAAGTTGAGAAATAATACTAGAAATCTTAGTAGTACTACATGACGAAAGGAAAAAAGACTTCTCTGTCACAGGAAAACAACTTACTCTACTCGGGGGTGGAATGAGAACTGAGAGAAGTGTGGTTAAATACGAATTGAAGGCACTTGCTAAGGATTTTTTGTCCGCAACAGATCCATCAGCTTTCCTATAAAGAGACGGGGAAGTTTGTTTGAGTTTCTTGCGGGAGAGAGCTTCATTAATTACAGTCCAAACCTTGCGCAAATTCCCTTTACACTCATTAATTCGACGCGAAAAATACAGATCAAATCTGAAGTTGGAAGACAGCATGGATCCCTGGCTCCGTCCCTCCTTGTATTCGCTTTTTTTGAAACCCGTATAGGGGATTTGACTACCACTAAGAAGTTGCTTTATAGAGCTAGTGCATCCTTCAATCAAAATTTTGTGTAGGGTATAGGAGACCCACTTAATGAGCTGCGGTTCGTCCGGTGGCACGAATTTTCAAAACATCCTCATGGCATGCAGCACCTTATCATCAGATTCTCCTCATAATTATACATTGGGTTTTCATTCTGCTGTCTGCTACAATTTAATATTATCACTCTATTCGTTTGCCTAAATTTTCTCAAAATAAATTTGTCTTAAGTAATTTATAACTCTTTCTTTCTCTGTCTCCCCTTCTATTTCTCTATCTCTATTTCTACTTGTTTGTAGATTATCTCTCATTAATTTCTTCCTTAGGTAAGTATGTATAAACCAATGATTCCTAGTCTTAGACGTGGTAATATTTATAGTGCATTTGCATACGAAACGGTTATTCCATTTCATCAATGTTATATGATCTTTATATCGTTTAGTTTATTGGTTTTATCAATATCCTATGTTTCAGTACGATTAAAATAACTGGGATAGTCCAACAATTCTTTCCTGTATTAATTAAATAAAGAAAAAAAAAGGTTTTTCCACCCGAAGTAAGAAAAAATGGAAACGAAATCAACTCGTTTCCAGTAAAAATTGAAACGAGTAGGAACTATTCCGTATATGAGCAGGCTGCCACTTCCTGAGCCCCTCGCTCTTTCCGCTAAGGTTTTACTTTTTGTCCCGATTCCATAAGAACGACTGCTGAAACCCATGAACCGTTTAATTAGAATAAGAAAGTTTTTCTAAAGCACTACACGAATTGAACGTAAAGGGTGGGTAATCAGCAGGGGATATCCCCCTTATTTACAGAATAATTTTGTTCTTTTTAACTTTTAATGCTGCTCCTTATGTTCAGTTGGATAAAAATATATTACCATTTCTGGTCGTTTTTCAAATCACGTCGAGACCTAACCAAAACATGATGTAGGGTACCTTTCCCATAAGCTTTTACTTCTTGCTTTTAAATTGTCTGTGTTAATAAATCTAAATTTGATTGGCAGAGCCCCAGTGTAAATTTCGCAAACAGTGCTTCGAGAATGATGATGTTCATCCCTAAGAAATGCACCCTGAATAGTTATTGGAGGGCGCAGTTTGGAACATTAGGAATTATATACTGGGTAATTGTTTCGAAAGTTTTAAAGGCGAATTCTTCGAACAAGCCTGTCTAACAGGTATGATTCCTATGCACGACATTAGGACGGAGGGCAACACCCCCCCTGGAAAAATGTGGGCACTAATCATTGTGTAGGCTATTACCATAGATTGCGCATAAATATTACCATTAGAACTCGCTGAAAATAAAGACCCTGATAGCAATAGCTACCAAACGTAATCTTCCTGAAGAGGCTCTTAAATCCTCCTCCCTTTACATCTGTGCCAGTAGCAATATATATATATATCAAGGAGGCACACTCGTGCCTCTATAAAGAGGCGACACACGACAATGTTAAGCGATCTTCGGTTCCAGTGGTCGCAGAGGGATGGGGAGGGATGCATTTCGTAGCCCAAGCTCCAACTAAGAAACCTGCAAAATTTCATCCCCCTCCAACTTTTCCTTCATGGGGAAAATCTGGCCGAAAGTTTCGACTCGTCAACCCCAGCCCCCCTTTAACGTTGTTCGATCGGGCTGAAATTCACAAGTTAAGGTCCCCTAGGGCCCAGGAGCTTATCCGCGAAATTTCAGCTTGATCCGATAACTCCTTCCCTGTTTTCCAGAAACCACGCATAGCCACTTAAAATTCATTTACTTTTTTTTCCTAGACGCCTACAGGTCACATCCGACATCGGATCTGGGTGTACGAAGACTCATTCGATGCGGAATTCTCCGAGTAATTTTCCTGGAAAGTTTCGTAGGAAAATCTTAACCCCCCGAAAGTTTCGACCCTCCAACCCCCCCCCCCCCTTTTAACGTTGTCCGATAGGGCTGAAATTCACAAGTTAAGGTCCCCTACGGCCCAGGAGCTTATCCGCGAAATTTCAGCTCGATCCGATAACTCCTTCCCTGTTTTCCAGAAACCACGCATTAGCTATTAATTAACGGATTTCTCTCCATAAGAGCCCATGTTAATTTGAAATTTTTAAAACATATTGAGAAGTTATATTTGTACACATGCAAGTTATTAGCTCAGTTGGTAGAGCGTGAGACTTTTAATCCTCGGGTCAAGGGTTCAAGTCCCTTACGGGTGGTTTTTTTTCACAACATCAAAAAAATTTTGATAACACCTGGACAGCTTATCATTTGAGAGATAACAGAATATTAGCTTCTTATGAGCAAAAGAAACAGTTCGGTCATTCTATCTATTTTTTTCTATTTTATACAATGATTTAAAAGCGGAGGGGGGGCTCCTCTCCTAATTCCTGTACGAGGAGTACAGGAATTATTAAATTACATCCACCATGGATTGTAGAAAAACGTACAGAAATAATATGAAAAAAACTTCGTTTTCTTAAAGAGTTAAAGAGGCTGCGTCCCAAAGTCGAACCTTAAAACGTACAGGAATTAGAAGAGGCAGTTGGGGGGCTGCCGCCCCCCAAACCCCCAGCTTTTAAAGACTCTTTTGTACAGGTTTTTCGTTTTTTTTGCTAACCCCCCGCTCTTGGCTTGGGAAAGGCCCTCTTTTAATTAACAAAACATTGAAATGAATGAATAATGGAATAACTTCGAAAAATGTTAAACACAAGAGGACAGGAGAACCATTGCGCCGAAACTAGTAATTAGTAACAATGAAGTCCCCCCACAAAAAAAAACCTGTACAAAAGAGTCTTTAAAAGCTGGGGGTTTGGGGGGCGGCAGCCCCCCAACTGCCTCTTCTAATTCCTGTACGTTTTAAGGTTCGACTTTGGGACGCAGCCTCTTTAACTCTTTAAGAAAACGAAGTTTTTTTCATATTATATATATACATATATATATATATATATATATATATACATATATATATATATATGTATATATATATGTATATATATATATATATGTATATATATATGTATATATATATCAAGGAGGCACACTCGTGCCTCTATAAAGAGGCGACACACGACAATGTTAAGCGATCTTCGGTTCCAGTGGTCGCAGAGGGATGGGGAGGGATGCATTTCGTAGCCCGAGCTCCAACTAAGAAACCTGCAAAATTTCATCCCCCTCCAACTTTTCCTTCATAGGGAAAATCTGGCCGAAAGTTTCGACTCGTCAACCCCAGCCCCCCTTTAACGTTGTCCGATCGGGCTGAAATTCACAAGTTAAGGTCCCCTAGGGCCCAGGAGCTTATCTGCGAAATTTCAGCTCGATCTGATAACTCTTTCCCTGTTTTCCAGAAACCACGCATAGCCACTTAAAATTCATTTACTTTTTTTTTCTAGACGCCTACAGGTCACATCCGACATCGGATCTGGGTGTACGAAGACTCATTCGATGCGGAATTCTCCGAGTAATTTTCCTGGAAAGTTTCGTAGGAAAATCTTAACCCCCCGAAAGTTTCGACCCTCCAACCCCCCCCCCCTTTTAACGTTGTCTGATCGGGCTGAAATTCACAAGTTAAGGTCCCCTACGGCCCAGGAGCTTATCCGCGAAATTTCAGCTCGATCCGATAACTCCTTCCCTGTTTTCCAGAAACCACGCATTAGCTATTAATTAACGGATTTCTCTCCATAAGAGCCCATGTTAATTTGAAATTTTTAAAATTTATTGAGAAGTTATATTTACACACATGCAAGTTATTAGCTCACTTGGTAGAGCGTGACACTTTTAATCCTCGGCTCAAGGGTTCAAGTCCCTTACGGGCGGTTTTTTTTCACAACATCAAAAAAATTTTGATAACACCTGGACAGCTTATCATTTGAGAGATAACAGAATATTAGCTTCTTATGAGCAAAAGAAACATTTCGGTCATTCTATCTATTTTTTTTTCTATTTTATACAATGATTTAAAAGCGGGGGGGGGGGGTTTCCTCTCCTAATTCCTGTACGAGGAGTACAGGAATTATTAAATTACATCCACCATGGATAATAGAAAAACGTACAGAAATAATATGAAAAAAACTTCGTTTTCTTAAAGAGTTAAAGAGGCTGCGTCCCAAAGTCGAACCTTAAAACGTACAGGAATTAGAAGAGGCAGTTGGGGGGCTGCCACCCCTCAAACCCCCAGCTTTTAAAGACTCTTTTGTACAGGTTTTTTGTTTTTTTGCTAACCCCCCGCTCTTGGCTTGGGAAAGGCCCTCTTTTAATTAACAAAACATTGAAATGAATGAATAATGGAATAACTTCGAAAAATGTTAAACACAAGAGGACAGGAGAACCATTGCGCCGAAACTAGTAATTAGTAACAATGAAGTCCCCCCACAAAAAAAACCTGTACAAAAGAGTCTTTAAAAGCTGGGGGTTTGAGGGGCGGCAGCCCCCCAACTGCCTCTTCTAATCCCTGTACGTTTTAAGGTTCGACTTTGGGACGCAGCCTCTTTAACTCTTTAAGAAAACGAAGTTTTTTTCATATGATATATATATACATACATATATATATATATATATATATATATATATATATATATATATATATATATATATATATATATATATATATATATATATATATATATATATATATATATATATATATATATATACATATATATATATATATATATATATATATATATATATATATATATATATATATATATATATATATATATATATATATATATACTTAGCACGGCAACTTTACTAAATACATCATTCATCCCAAATTTTGAAAGAATCTTTAAATTACGGTACCATGAAGGGAGAAAAAGAAAAATTTACAATATCACAAATACTGAATACCCCAAGATGAAATATCATTCTTATTTAAAGAAGATAACACCCGGAGAGATATAGAACCGAATTATCACAGAAAGCAAAAGATGATTTCCATAAGGCCTTACAATTATATTTAATTCTATTGGTAACAATTCTCGAATAACCAACTCGAATTTTCATCTTTGAGACGTAAATCAACCGAGAACGAAAAGATCGCAACTAATAATTAATATTGATACCCAGCCAACTAATAGACGGCACCAAACGGACAGAAAACGATTTGTGTGTCAAAGTTATTGCAGTTGAAAGGGACGAAGAGCCGAAAGTAAGGTACTCGCACTCGGACTTTGAAGCAAAGACCAATCAAACAGTTCGTGGTAACGAACTGTAGTAAGGAACGACCCGGCTCAATAGTAAACGAAACTCTAAAAAACGGAATTTTGATGCTAAAAGATACATCAAAAGAATCGAATTTTCACATTGATTCTAAATATATAAGTTTCAATTAATTTAGTCTTTGTCATCAAAAGTTACGAGCCTGAGAATATTTTCCTTATCTTGGAAAATAGGGGGAAAAATCCCCTAAAAGTAATAGAATCTTAACGAAAATCACACCATCGCATTTGGCGTATCAGAGAACCCTATAGCAAAAATTTCAAGCTCCTATCTACAAAAATGTGGAATTTCGTATTTTTTGCCAGAAGACAAATCACGGGTGCGTGTTTATTTGTTTGTTTTTTTTTGTTTTTTTTCTTTTCCCCAGTGGTCATCGTATTGACCAAGTGGTCCTAGAGTGTCGCAAGATGGCTCATTTCTTACGGAAATGAAAAGTTCTAGTGCCCTTTTTAAGTGATCAAAAAAATTGGAGGGCACCTAGGCCCTCTCCCACGCTCTTTTTTTTCCAAAAGTCAACGGATTAAAATTTTGCGATAGCCATTTTGTTCTGCATAGTTGAAAACCATAATAACTATGTCTTTGGGAATGACTTACTCCCCCACTGTCTCCGGGGGAGGGGCTGCAAGTTACAAACTTTGACCGTTGTTTACATACAGGAATAGTTATTGGGAAGTATACAAACATTTTCAAGGGGATTGGTTTGGTTTGGGGGGGGGGGTTGAGGGGAGGGGCTATGTGGGAGGATTTTAACTTGGAGAAATTTGTCATGGGGGAAGAGAAAATCAATGAAAAGGGTGCAGGATTTTCTACTATTACTATATAAAAAAAAAAATTAAAAAATAAACATGAAAACGTTTTTTCAATTGAAAGTAAGGAGTAGCATTGAAATCTAAAACGAACAGAGATTATTACGCATATGAGGGGTTCTAAAAATGATTTAGCATAAAGAGCGAGATATTTAGGAGGAGATAAATACCTCGCTTTTTATGCTAAAGTATTTTTAGTAATTTCAACTATTTATTCTACGGCCTTTTTGATTCAGGGGTCATTCTTAAAGAATTGGGACATAACTTACGATTTAGTGTAAAGAGCGAGGTATTAACGATGGTACAAACCCTCTCGTACACATAATAAAAATATAAGAATATAAAAGTTTGTTACGTAAGTTAATTCTTAAGTTATACATATTTTTTACTAATAAAAACGTTCGTTAAAAATTAAAAGTTCTAGTAGCCTTTTTAAGTAACCGAAAAATTGGAGGGCAGCTAGGCCTCCTTCCCCACCCCTTGTTTCTCAAAATCGTCAAATCAAAACTAAAAGAAAGCCATTTAGCCAAAAAAAAATTAATATACAAATTTCATTTTAATAATTTATGTGTGGAGAGCCAAAATCAAACATGCATTATTTCAAAAACGTTCAGAAATTAAATTAAAAAAAAACTAGTTTTTTTTAACTGAAAGTAAGGAGCGACATTAAAACTTAAAACGAACAGAAATTACTCCGTATATGAAATGGGTTGTCCTCTCCGCAATCCCTCGCTCTTTACGCTAAAGTTTGATTCTTTGCCACAATTCTACTTTTTAAAACAATTAAAAGCTTTAGCGTAAAGAGTGAGGCGTTGAGGAGGGGACAATCCATTTCATATACAGAGTAATTTCTGTTTGTTTTAATTTTTAATGTCGCTCCTTACTTTCAGTTAAAAAACTAGTATTTTTTTTTTTATTTAATCCGAATAAAAGCTTCAGACACGCAATAGATAGAATCAGAAGGCTTATTGCTAATAACAAGAAGTCTGACTACTTTCTGGATTTTTTTTTCAAAAATGTGACCATTGGCTTCAACTTTAAGAAAAGAAGAAGGGGACCAAGACTTTAGCAACAAAATGATAGAAAGATTAATCCCTTTCGTAACTATTGAGTGAAAAAGCTGGTAATGCTTAATACAATCAGAAGCTTTACACTGAAAAAAAAAAAAAAAAAAAAAAAAACAAATTGATTCCCAACGAAAAGATTTGCTCGACTTCAAACAAGTCGCAAAAAAATCCAACTTTTCAGTTTAAATGTGATTTGTTGTTTAAATTCCAACAAATTACTAAAACTTCTAATATTTATGTGTTTTTCAGTAGAAAAAAATTAATTTTCGACGTAGATAGGTTATATTAATTTACATTGTTTAGATTTCAATAATAGCTTGAAATTTCTTGAATATAATTTTAGATCAAATAGTTCGAGGTAACAAACCGTAGTAAGGAGTGACCCGGCTCAATAGTAACCGAAACTCTAAAAAACGCAATTTTAATACAAATAGTAACATCAAAATTATCACATTTTAATGCTGATTTTAAATATATAAGTTTCATCAAGTTTAGTCTTACCAATCAAAAGTTAAGAGCATGAAAAAATTGCTTTATCTTAGAAAATAGTGGGGAAACCCCCCCTAAAAGTCATAGAATCATAACTCAAATCGTCATTCAGCGTATCAGAAAACCCTACTGTAGAAGTTTCAAGCTCATATCTAAAAAATGTGGAATTTTGTATTTTTTGCCAGAAGATAGATCCCGGTATGTGTGTTTAATTGTTTTTTTTTCAGTGGTGATCGTGTCGATCTGGTGGTCCTAGAATGTCGCGAGAGGGCTCTTTCTGACGGAAATTAAAAGTTCTAGTGCCTTTTTAGCTGACCAACAAATTGGAGGGCACCAAGGCCACCCCCCACGCTAATTTTTTCCCAAAGTCACCAGATCAAAATTTTGAGATAGCTATTTTGTCCAGCATAGTCAAAAAACCTAATAACTATGTCTTTGGGAAGGAAATAATCCCCCACAGTCCCCAGGGGAGGGGTTACAAGTTACAAACTTTGAGTATTGTTTACATATAGTAATGGTTATTGGGAAGTGTACAGACATTTTCAGGAGGAGTTTTTTCGTGGTGAGGAGGTCAGGGGAGGGGTTTACGTGGGAGAATCTTTCCATGGAGGGATTTATCATAAGAGAAGACAATTTTCATGAAGAGGGCATAGGATTTTCTGTTTTAAAAAGTAGAGTTAAGAGAAAGAGTCAAACTTTAACGTAAAGAGCGAAGCGTTGATTAGGAAGCAGCCCCTTTCACATACTAAGTAATATCTGTTCGTTTTAAGTTTTAATGTCACTCATTACTTTCCATTAAAAAAACTAGTTTTTTTATTTAATTACTAATAAAAACGTCAGTAGAGAAAAAGTTCTAGTTGTCTTTTTAAGTAACCAAAAATTTAAGGGCAACTAGGCCTCCTCCCCTACCCCATTGTTTTCCAAGATCATCTGATCAAAACTACGAGAAAGCCATTTAGAAAAAAAAATAATATGCAAATTTCGTTATAATCATTCATGTACGGTGAGCCAAATTGAAAACAAGTATTAATTCAAAAACGTTCAAAAATTAAATATAAAAAAACAAGTTTTTTTCAACTGAAAGTAAGGAGCGACAATAAAACTTAAACGAACAGAGTTTATTCCCCCCGTAAGAAAAAGATCACTCAATTTTCATTTTTTCTAAGAATTCCAGTTTCCCCCTCCAGCTCCCCCCAATGTAAACGGACCTAGCCGGGATTTAAAATGAGAGCTTTAAAGAACAAAATCCTTCTAAATATATAAAAATTCATTAATATCTGATTACCCGTTAGTTAGTTACAAATGCCTCATTTTTTTCTAATTTTTCCATATTACTCTCCCCCCCACCCAACTCCACCAAAGAGAGCAGATCCACACCGGTTATTTCAGTCACCTATCTTGGACTTGTGCTTATTTTTCCCGCCATGTTCCATCCTGATCTCTCCACTTTAAGCATTTTCCAAGATTTCCGGCCCCCCACCCCACAATGACACTCGATCAGGTCGGGATTCAAAATAAGAGATCTGTGTTAAGTGGTCCTTCTAATGAAATTTCATTAATATTTGATCACTCCTTCGTAAGTCAAAAATACTTCATTTTTTTATTTTTCAGAATTAACCCCCCTCCCCAACTCCCCCAAAGAGAGTGGATCCATTCCGGTTATATCAATCACGTATCTAGGACTTATGTTTATTTTTCCCACCAAGTTTCATCCCGATCCCTCCACTCTAAGCGTTTTCCAAGATTTTAGGCTCCACTCCAAACTCCCCCCAATGTCACCGAATCCGGTCAGGATTTAAATTAAGAGCTCTGAGACACAATATACTTCGAAACATCATATTCCAATAAGATTCTATCACTCCTTCATAAGTTAAAAATGCCTCGTTTGGCACTTGGCACTTGGTGTCTACCAAGTGACAAAGAGCGACCGCAAATTCTGTTGGTCGGTCTGTCTGTCGGTTTTTCTGTCCTGGTTTTGCTAGTTTAGGCATTTTCAGGTAAGCCGTGACGATGAAATTTGACATGCATATCATGAACCAGACCAGATTAAGTTAAAAATTGCCGTTTCGCCGATTCAACCATCTGGAAGGGGGAGTGGGAGGAGGGTTGAATCGGAAAAATTAGACAAAAGTAGGTATTTTCAACTTACGAACGGGTGATCGGATCTTAATGAAATTCTATTTTTGGAAGGATATCGTCTCTCAGAGCTCTTATTTTAAATCCCGACCGGATCAAGTGACATTGGGGGACGTTGGGGCGGGGAAACCTAAAATCTTGGAAAACACTTAGAGTGGAGGGATCGGGATGAAACTTGGTGGGAAAAATATACAAAAGTCCTAGATACGTGATTGACATAACTGAAACGGATCTGCTCTCTTTGGGGGAGCTGGGGGGAGAGTTAATTCTGAAAAATTAGAAAAAAAGAGGTATTTTTAACTTACGAAGGAGTCATCGGATCTTAATGAAACTTAATGTTTGGAAGGATATGGGTCTCAGAGCTCTAATTCTTAATCCCGACCTTATCTGGTGACATTGGGGGGAGTTGGAGGGGGGCCTAAAATCTTGGAAAACGCTTAGAGTGGAGGGATCGGGATGAAACAGTGTGAAAAATAATCACAAGTCCTAGATACGTGATTGACATAAACTTGATAGATCCAATCTCTTTGGGGGAGTTTGGGGGGTTAATTCTAAAAAATTAGAAAAAATGAGGAATTTTTAACTTACGAAGGAGTGATCGGATCTTAATGAAATTTGATTTTTGGAAGGATATCGTGTCTCAGAGCTCTTATTTTAAATCCCGACCGGATCCAGTGACATTGAGGGGAGTTGGAGGGAAGGGTTGATTCGAAAAAAATAGAAAAAATGAGGTATTTGTAACTTATGAATGGGTGACCAGATCTTAATAAAACTTTATATTTAGAAGGATCTTGTACTTTAGAGCTCTCATTTTTAATTCCGACCAGATTCAGTGACATTGGGGGGAGTTGAAGGAGGAAACCAGAAATCTTAGAAACCGGAAATCTTAGAAAACACTTAAGTGGAGAGATCGGGATGAAATTTGATGGGAAGAATAAGCACAAGTTATATATACGTCATTGACATAACTGGAACGGATCCGTTCTCTTTGGGGGAGCTAGTGGTGTTAATTTGAAAAAATTAGAAAATTTGAGGTATTTTTAACTGAAGAACGGGTGACCGGATCTTAATGAAATTTGATATTTAGAAGGAACTGGTGTCTCAGAGCTCTTATTCCGAATCCCGACCAGATCTGTTGACATTGGGGGGAGTTAGAGGGGGAAACTGGAAATCTTGGAAAAGCCTATAAATGTTGTAGACTCGTGATTGACATAAACAGACTGGATCCACTCTCTGTGGGGGATTTAGGGGGCGGGGTTCAGTGCTTTTGCGAGTTTGGTGCTTCTGGACGTGCTAGGACGATGAAAATTGGTAGACGTGTCAGGGAGCTGCACAAATGGACTTGGTAAAGTCATTTTCCTCGATTTGACCATCGGGGGGGGGCTGAAGGGAGAGGAAAATTTAGAAAAATTGAGGTATTTATAACTTACGAGTGGGTGATCAGATCTTAATGAATTTTGATATTTAGAAGGACATCGTGACTCAGAGCTTTTACTTTAAATCCTGACCGGCATTAAGCCTCTGATTTCCCTTTTAAAGCAATCTATTGATTTTTAGAATTTTGCTAGAGCTCAGACCATATGAGCTCTTGGCACTTCCAACTTCGTCGCAAGTGTCATTTGAGCTCTTAGCTCTTGTTTTGCTACGTAAGTGGTCGGGTGGGGTTAAAACTACCCCAAACCCCCTATCATCTCTTTTGGATGGATGCAGTAGGTCGAATGACTCACAAAAGATTCTTTGTATGGTGTTTGAAGATTCCACGGAGCCACAATGGCGTAGCCAAAGGACCTATTGAGAGATCTCAAAAACAGAAGTACGTAAGGTAAGTCATTCAAAGACCTGACCAGTTAAGGGTTAAGTCAAGATTTTGATAAAATTATTGGGGTAATTTTGAGGGTTTGGACCCTGTTCTCGATTGTCCTGTTCTCGAAATTGGATGACCCCTGTTCTCGTCAGGAGTTGTAGGACAGAAAGGGCCCTTAAGTCTGCTACCCCCTCAATGAAAGCTATTTGATTTCAGCAATTGAAAATGTACAGGAATATTATAATTATGTGTGTCGAAGGCCAAGTCTCAGTGCTATTTTAAATGTTTTTTCAGATTACGGTAAAGATATTTGAAAAACATAGCAGGTTATAATTCTGTCCTTAGGCCCTCTTTTCAGTCTCCATCAGTCCCTTCTTTTTTAGATCTCGACGGCAAAATTACCAAGGTTGAACTGAATGCTCAAGATACATTTATTTTATTTTTCGCAAAAATTGGTTAAAGGACTGCTTCTGCTGTTAGTTCTTCTCGTTCACGATCCAGCTTCAGGTCTTATCTAGGGCTACTTTGTGTTAAGTCAATGTTCTTGGAATCAGCGAAGGATATAAAAAATTGCAAAATTAATGTGGGGTTCAAAAATTCCTCGTCGTCTGGTCCTGATAATATTCCTGCTAAAGTAATTAAGTTCATATTTTCTTCCATTATATCCTTCCTTAGCGAAACTTATTAACCTCTCCTTTCAGCATGGTATTTTAACAAGCAGTCTTAAGCTTTCTCGAGTCATCATGTTATTAAAAAATAAGAAAAAGTTTTTCAACTGCAAGTAAGGAGCGACATTAAAACTTGAAACGAACAGAAATTATTCCGTATATGAATGGGGTTGTCCCCTCCTCAAAACCTCACTCTTTACACTAAAGTTTGACTATTTCTCACAAATCAACTTTTGAAAGTTTAAGTTAAGTTTTTAGTTTTTAAGTATTTAAGTATTTATTTCAACATTTACAAATAATTAAATAAAATACAACACTTTCGCACTGGGGAAAACCTATGAGGGTTTGTATTCGTGCGAAAGTCCACATATCTACTTACCTATAATAACAAATCCAATCTCTTTTACTTATTAATACACAACTCTCCCTCCCCCTTTCATTCCTCCCAACCCCACATTACCCCCTGTCCACCCTTACCTCCCTAGCCCACTCTTACATCCCTAGACCCACCCTTACCTCCCGAACCCCCCCCCCCCCCTCCTCCCCTAATCACCCTACCACCCATAATAAAATTCAACATTTATCCCCAAAAAAATAATCTTTTAGTATCTTTTTAAACTGAGACACGTGTTCCTCTGCCCTAATGCTCACTGGTAGCTCATTCCATACACTTGGACTCAGGGGTTTCATTGAGAATGAAGACTGGGTACCATGACGTAAATCCACGACTGTATCACTACTATGCCTTCTTCCATAATTATTCAGATCACTAATTCTTTGGTAAAACTCTTGAAAACATCCGGGGCTAGGCGATTCATACACTAAAACACAAATACAGCAACCTGGTCATCTCTTATGTGACCGACATTAAGGAGCTTCAGCGACGTAAAGCAAGCACAGGTGTCACGCACATCCTGGACATATCTACCTATTGTTCTAACAGCTTTATTTTGTAGAATTTGCACTCTTCCATAGTTAGATAAGAAGTTGCTGCTCAATAGGAGGCAGCCGTGAGAGGTATATGGATAAACCAACGAATAATATATAGTTAGAAGTATCCTTTGTAGGAGAAAGTGCTGCAGACGCCGAAGTATGCCAACCCCACAGGCGATTTTTGATGAAACAGCGTCACTGTTACATCTCCATGACAGGTGGTAATCCAGACAAAAACCAAGATAGCAGAGATGATCAACTTGCTGAATTGGTTTACCACATAAAGCTATGAGTCCATGCACATCTAGTGGTGTACCAACTCTGCAGAACGTCATTAAAATGTCTTGCACACTTTTAAGCACAGTAGACCTAATGAGGTAAAGACCTCTAACCTTTCCAGTACAAGATTCGCTTTTCTCACCAGCTCCTCTACAGGTGAGGCAAACACAGTTAAAACGGTATCATCAGCAAATGAGGTAAGAAACACATCTGTCAGGTAAAAACGCATGAAATCAATATGGATAAGGTAAAAAAGTGGATCAAACACTGAACCTTGTGGTACTCCACCAATCACCGGAAATTCTGCTGAGTTCACATCACTCCAGACTACGTTGAGAGATCTTCCTATGAGATAGCTTTCAAAAAAATTCAGGCACTTTCCGCGGACACCTAACGACTCCATCCGACTTTTTAGCGTTGGAAAATCAACTGTATCAAATGCTTTGCGAATATCAATAAATATACACAATGGTGTTTCTCCTCTGTCTATACCACTATTCACTGATTCCATAAGATGTTGCAGAGCATTCGTCGTCGAATGCCCTTTGCGAAATCCGAATTGGGTCTTAATCAGTAAACTATTAGCCTATAGGAAGCTATGTAGACGATTATGAACCACTTTTTCTAGTATTTTAGAAAACAATGGAAGAATGGAAATCGGTCGCCAATTCTCAATTTCCTTCTTAGGGCCACCTGAATAAAGTGGTATCACTTTCAGAACTTTTTAGCTGATCAGGAAAACTGCCTTTTTCAAGTGGCAGATTAAAAATGAAGAGTAGGCACGGTAGTATATTATGCATTATTGCTTTAAACGCTCGAAGAGATAAACCGTCTACTCCAGCAGAATTTCATTTAAGAGATTTAACTATTTTAAGTAGTTCATTCAAAACTTTCACCTCTGTTATCACATATGATATGTTCTTGAACCTGTTGACATCTATTTTTTACACTATTTTGCGCTTCACAACCAATATTAGAGACAAAATTATCAAATTTATTTACAATTCCACTTTTATCTTCACGGGCGAAGCCCTCAAGTTGTGCTTCATCCCCCCCCCAGTATAAGCATTTCTCCCAGTCACCTTTTTAATCAGTTTCCAGGTTTCTTTCATATATCCTTTACTATTCGAAAATTTTATATCATAATATTCAGCCATAGCTTTGCGACGTGATTTGTTCACTAAATTGGGTTGCTTTTTAAGCAATTTAAACGAAGCATCACTTTTATCTTGTAGATATCCTTGATAAAGCTCAATCCTTCACTTTCTCTCTTCCAGTATTTCACTTGTTATCCATGGCTTATGGGATTTCTGTTTCTTCAATTTCATTACCTTAAGGGGACATGCAGTATCATCAAAAGATAAAACAATAGTCATTAGATTATCAAATGCTTTCGTAGGGGATTCTTTTTCAGAAGATACAGGTGTCCAATCGATGACACTAACTTCCTCCACAAACTTTTGAAGATCCTCTTTTTTCATCAACCTTGTATTTTGTTTTCTTTTTATTGGGTCTACCTAACTGACACTTCAAAACCCAAACCAAAGGAAGGTGGTCAGAACCAGGAATAGTCACAACATCAGCATAACAAGGCTTCAAATCAGCAGAACGAAAGAAAATGTTATCAATTAGGGTTGAACTCTGTCCAGTAATTCTTGTAGGTAAGCTTACAAGCGGGTATAGATCAATAGATCTCATAAAATTAAAAAAAAAATCAACATTATGACTAGATAAATCCATCAGGTTAAAGTTAAAATCACCCATAACAATATGACTTACTCCAGACGGTACTTTGAATATCAGCTGACTCATCCCTCCCACGAAATCATGCAAGTGAGCACTGGGAGGCTTATACACCATACTAAATATATTCTATTTTCCATCGAATTCAATTTCAATTGAAACAACTTCAACCTTGCCTTCCATCCATATACTAAGATCATCCCTTTCCTGATAATTTAACCCATTCTTTACAAGGAAACCAACACCACCACGACCCATCAATACTCGGCTCTTGATCCGAAGATAATAACCTGGAAATGAATACAGAGAGATCGACTGGTTTGAGCTAAGAAGTGTTTCACATAATCATATAACATCAAAAGAAGAAGAAAGTTGATCAATTAATATCTAGGTAACTCGTAGTTACGTGGACATTCCAAGAACATAGTCGCAGACTCGTTTCATTTATATCTTGATTATACGGTAGCCGAATATAATCACTCTCCCTCATAGGCTTCAGCTCGACACTCGTTATACCATCATCATCAGCAATACCTCTCGATAAATAATCCTGAAGCCTAAAACGATCTTGATCAGACGTTACCATTTTTCACATAAAAAAAAGTAACACTTCAGTATAAACAGGAAAAAAAACAGAGGAAGAAGATTAAACAGGGAAGACAGATAAATCATGGTGATGAGAAATGATAATAATGAATCTAAATAATAAATTAAACATAAACATGCGTAAAAAATGCGAAAAAGAATACCATTAAAAAGAATAATAAGAAAGAAATAAAGAAGAATGGAAGAAAAACAATTTTAAAACGTATAAATCAAAAATACTATATAAGGTCGTCAATAGACCAGATCCGACTAATCGGAGCAAAATTTCGCGCACAAAATACGGCCTTGATCGTACCACACACTGTGAATTCCAAACTTATCTCTTGAAGCGCCCAGAAGATCACGCTTTCGTTTAGTAAGATTCTCAGCAACAAACAATCCCGAGCCAATAAACTGCTTCTTTGCTTTAAATGCATTGTCGACTATTTCTTTTGATTGAAACTGAAAGAGGACAGGGGCAACTTTATCTGGTCTTTGAGCAATATTTGAACCAACATTAAATCGCTTAACACTAACTATGTCTGAAACCGCAAAATAAGTTAGGCCCATCTTTACAAGCAATACGTGTTTTATAGCATCACCAACACTTTGTGAAAAAATCCGTTTGACACCGCTGAATAGCAAGGAATCATTTCTCCCTTCCTGCTCTATGTCATCTAGTTTCAGCTCAAGCTGATTAACACGATTTTGTAGTAATTCAAAAATATGCATGCAGGTTTTCTGATGTTTTTCGATTAATTCGATTTTGGGCTGAAACTCAATGTGTACTGCATCATAAATTTCAAAAACCATCGTTTCAACCGGAAATTTAGCATGAATATTAGCTGTAGTTTGGGATGTAAAATCTTCAAGCTTTTCATCAATTTTCTTATTGATTTCTTCAGCTAGATTTTGCTTTGTAGCCACAAGTTCATTCTCTGTAGCGGCCACTAGGCTACGGAGATTAGCGGTGGGATCCGAAAGCTGGCTATCCGTTACCGAATATTGCCCTTTCTTTAGAAACTGCCGGTAAACATCGGGATGATTTTTTAGCTTATCAAACGCATAATTTACACCCTTAGTTTTCTTTGTTGGTGCTTCGTTCTCATTATCATTAAAACTAAGAAGATTAGCGAATGATACAAGCTGACGATCGTGTTTTTTTGTGCCGTTACAAAAAGCAACAAATTTGCAGTCTCCGGTATTCGTCGTCATTACCTCTAGGATTCGAACTGGCCAGAGGGGATAGCCCGCAAATTTGGCTAGGAATAAACCACTGATTTTAATGTTCGCAGGATTCATGCCTTATAAAAGAAAGATCATAAAGTGAAAGAAACTTATCTTTCTGTGAGGGCCAAGCCTCACTAATGTATCCAAGTGAACAGTCAGTCCAAACTGTGCGAGGTCGGCCCAGCTCCTAATGCTTCTCGACACTAAACAGTGTAACTAACGCGCAGGCAAATTATATCCAATTTTCTCTATACACCACACTTGGCTATCCTATCTAATTTTCTCAATTTAAACGCCGAAAATCTGATTATTTGATAAACTCAAGTGTCAGAGTGCACAATTTCTGTAGTCACTGAATTACTTCATGGTTAAGGAATCAGGTTCAAACAATTGAAAAGTTAAAACAGGTGTAATCCCTTTAAGAGCTAGTTCAATGCTGAAGGAGGAGGAGTGGACTGGTTGAGGATGGGACAACCCCTTTCATATACGGAATAATTTCCGTCCGTTTTAAGTTTTAATGTCGCTCCTTACTTGCAGCTGAAAAACTTGTTTTTTTAATTTAATTTCTGAACATTTTCTAATTAATGCTTGTTTCGATTTTGGCTCAGCGCACATGTATAATTAAAATGAATTTTGCATATTATTTTTTTTGGCTAAATGGCTTTCTCATAGTTTTTATTAGTATAATAAATATGCGTAGCTTAGAAATTAACTTACGTACCGAAATTCTACATTTGTGTATTTTTATTACGTATAAGAAGGGGTTCTCCCTTTTGTCAATACCTCGCTCTTTATACTATAGCTTCAATTTGGTCCCAATTCCTGAAGAATGACCCCTGAATCACAAAGGCCGTAGAATAAATAGTTGAAATTAATAGAAAATACTTTCGCGTAAAAAGTGAGGTATTGTGGAGGAGGCGAACCCCCTTATATACGCAATAATTTCTGTTCTTTTTAAGTTCTAATGCTACTCCTTACTTCCAACTAAAGAAAACTTTCTTTCATGCATTTTCTCATTTTTTAAAATAATGCTAGAAAATCCTGCGGCCCCTTCATGGAAATTTTCTTCCTTCATGATAAATTCCTCCATGGAAATATCCTCTCACGTAACCCCCCGACCCCCCTATAACGTGAAAAAGTCCCCCTGAAAACGTCTGTACACGTCCCAATAGCCATTACTATATGAAAACAATGGTCAAAGTTTGTAACTTGTAGCCCCTCCCCCGGGGACTGTGGGGGATTAAGTGGCCCCAAAAGACATAATTATTACATTTTACGACTATGCTGAACAAAATGGCTATCTCAAAATTTTGATCCAGTGACTTTGAGAAAAAATGAGCGTGGGGATGGCTAGGTGCCCTCCAAGTTTTTTGGTCAATTAAAGAGGGCACCAAAACTTTTAATTTCCATTAGAATGAGCCCTATCGCGACATTTTAGGACCACTGGGTCGATACGATCACCCCTGCGGAAAAGAAAAAACAAACAAAAAAACAAATAAACCAGCTTCCTTGATCTGTCTTCTGGGACAAAATACAAAATTTTACATTTTTGTAGATAGGAGCTTGAAACTTCGACAGTAAGGTTTTCTGATACGCTGAATCTGATGGTGTGATTTTTGTTAAGATTCTTTGACTTTTAGGGGGTACTTCCCCCTATTTTCTAAAATAAGGCAAATTGCGGGGGGGCAAATGGGGGGGGGGCAAAATTATTCAGCCAGTCATATGCCAAATTTTGTTGGATATGTTTAGCAAAATATTTAAGAACGCAATGCTTTCTTCTAAAAATTCTTTTTACAATTTTCAATTTGGTTTCCGATCAAATGGCATAACTGAGCATACCTGTGCAGTTTTACTGAATTATCTCCACCTTGCCCTAGACTCCATTTTGATTCCTGCTGCTTTGTTTCTGGATGCTCGTAGGGCCCTTGATTCTTTAACCCACAGTATTCTTCTATTTAAACTTTCTCGTTTTGGCGTACCAGGTAATGCGTTTCATTGGTTCCAGTCTTTCATGTCTGGTTTCTGTTGTTCCGCTTTTCTCGCTCACCATCAAGTGAACAGGGTTCCTCAAGGGTCAATTTTATGAGTACTGTTCTTAATATATGTAGATGACCTAATTTTTGCAATGAGAAATAAAAATCCTCTTTATTGTTGACGTCCATGTCGTCCAATATTATCCCGTGCCCACAACCATAATTTGGATTCCTCGGATTCTCTTGTTGCCTTTGCTGATGATAGCACTCTTGTTGCTTCTGGGAGAACAGAGGATTAGGCTCGTACAAACTGAGTTGACCTCTTCGAGGGCGCCTAATTTTGGTTTGATGTTAAATCTCTTGCCTTAAATGTTTCTAAAACTATTTTTTTTTAATTTTTTTTTCTCGTATGTCTCAGACTTGTCCTCAACTATCTGAAATTCATATATCCAAACGCTTTATTAGTAGACCAAAAGATGACCATGTCCGTTTCCTAGATATCCTCCTAGATGAAAATTTATCTTTTAAACGCCATATTGATTCGGTTAAAATGAAGGTATACAGAAACCTTGGAATTTTAGGAAAACTCAAACATATTTTTCCTGGACCAATTCTAAGAATCCTATTCCACAGCTTAATTCATTCTTATGTTTCTTATTGTCCAGTCTTCTTTTCTCAAATCACTTTCGAACACTTACAATAAAGCTATAAATCATATCTAGGATATAATCGTCCTTGTTCCCTTAGATTTACGTCTTCTTTTGCATCTGATTGGTAAAATCATCAGCACAGTAGTCGTATTTCTCTAAATATCCAAATATCACATACACCAACAATAAGAGCCGATTTTAATCCTTTTGTTGCGTGTCATTTGACGTGGAAACCCAACGTAAAACTCAAACATATTTTTCCTGGACCAATTCTAAGAATCCTATTCTATAGCTTAATTCATTCTAATGTTTCCTATTTTCCAGTCATATGGATGTAAACATTACCTTCTTTTCTCAAACCACTTTCGAGCACTTACAATACAGCTCTAAATCTTATCCAGGATGTAAATCGTTCGGCAAATAAACCGTTACGTAAATGTTGAATAATTTTATATTCTTGCCTGTGCGTCTTTCGCTTTTCTTCAGCTCCATGGTGATATTCCTAGGTCCCTTGGATTTACGTCTTCTTTTGCATCTGATCGGTAAAACTATCAGCTCCGTAGTTCTCTAAATATCCAAATTCCACATACACCGACAATAAGAGCCAATTTTGATCATTTTGTTGCGTGTCATTTGACGTGGAAACCCTTCCCGATTCGGCTCGAGAATTTGGTACCTTCAAAAGGCTCGTAAAAAATGTTTCCATATGATTAATTTTTTTCTTGACACATGTAGTGCAATCACTTTTTTTTAATATTTATAGCTGTTTCATAGCTGTATTCATTACAGTTTGATAAAATTTATTTAATGAACTCTCTTTCCTTGTGTTTTTTTTTCATTTTTTCTCCATTTTCATGAAGCAAATGCTTTACATGTTAAGTGTTTAAACGTTTAATGTTAGAAGATCTTTTTTAACCCCCCTCCTACAGACCATGGAGCCTTTGTGGGATTTGTAGATTGTTGCATAATTATTGGACTGTTATCAAACAGTTCGTGGTAACGAACTGTAGTAAGGAGTGACTCGGCTCAATAGTAACCGAAACTCTAAAAAATGGAATTTTGATACCATTAGTTAAATTAAAAGAATCGCATTTTTACGCTAATTCTAAATATATAAGTTTCATGAAGTTTAGTCTTATCCAACATAATTTACAAGACAGAAAAAATTTGCCTTATTTTAGAAAATAGGGGAAAACATCCCTTTAAAGTAATAAAATCGATATGAAAATCACATACCGTCAGATTCAGCATATCAGAAAACCCTATTGAAGAAGTTTCAAGCTCCTATCTACAAAAATGTGGAACTTTGTATATTTTTTTCCAGAAGGGGAAGAATGTTTATTTGTTTTTTGTTGTTTTTTTTTTCTTTTCCCTAGGGTTGATCTTGTCGACCCAGTGGCCCTAGAATTTCACGAGAAAGCTCATTCTAATGGAAATTAAAAGTTCTAGTGCCCTTTTTAATTGACCAAAAAATTGGATGACACCTAGGCCCCCTCCCACGCTAATTTTTTCCCAGTCCTTGGATCAGACATTTGAGATAACCATTTTGTTCAGCATAGTCAAAAACTTAATAATTATGTCTTTTGGGACGACTTAATCCCCCACAATCCCTGGGGGAGGGGCTGCAATTTACAAACTTTTACCATTGTTTACATATACTAACGGTTATTGGGACATGTACAGACGTTTTCAGGGGCTTTTTCATGTTAAAGGGGGTTCGGGGATAGGGGGTTACGTGGGAGGATTTTTACATGGAGGAATTTTTCATGAGGGAAGAAAATTTCCACTAAGAGGCCGAAATATTTTCTAGTATTATTTTTAAAAAATGAGAAAATTAAGAAATAAAGTGTTTTCAGGTGGAAGTAAGGAGTAACATTAGAACCTAAACGACATAAATTATTATGTATATAAGTGGGTTTGTCTCCTCCACAATACCACGCTCTTTACGCTAAAATATTTTGAGCCTTTGTGATTCAGGGGTCATTCTTACAGAATTGAGACCAGATCGAAGCTTTAGTTTAAAGAGCGAGGCATTGACAAGGGGAAGGGCTCCCTCATATACGTAAAAAAATATGCAAATATAGAATTTCGTTATGTAAGTTAATTCCTAAGTTACGAATATTTATTACTAATTAAAACATTCTTAAAAATTAAAAGTTCTAGTTGCCTTTTTAAGTAACAAAAATTGGAGTGCAGCTACGCCTCCTCCTCGCCCCTTTTTTCAAAATCGTCCGATCAAAACTATGAGAAAGCCATTTAGCCCCCAAAAACATTAATATGCAAATTTCGTTCTAATTCAAAGTCGTTTTATTTCGTTTTAAGTGAAAATCAAAACATGCATTAATTTAAAAACGTTCAGAAAGTAAATAAGAAAAATAAGTTTTTTAATTGCAAGTGAGGAGCGACATTAAAACCTAAAACGGACAGAAATTATTCCGTATATGAGAGGGGTTGTCCCCTTCTCAACGCCTCGCTATTTACGCTAAGGTTTTTAATTTTTTTTTAAAGTAGAGTTGTAAGAAAGTAAAAGTTGAGCCAAACTTTAGCGTAAAGAGCGAGGTGTTTAGGAGGCGAAACCCCCTTTCATATACGGAAAAACTTCTGTTTGTTTTAAGTTTTAATGCCGCTCCTTACTTTTGTTAAATAACTTGTTTTTTATTTAATATGGAAAATAAATCTATCAATCAAACTGTCTTCTATCTTTTTATTCTATCTTCTTATCTTTTTATGTGGTGTATTCACACCGTATAAAGTTTGCCAAATTTAATCTCAGTTTGCTTGTTAAGTCAGTCACTCTTTTAATTTGAAAACTTATTTCTAAGTGTATTTAAAAAAAAACTTATTCCTAAAAAATATATTCTAAGATTTATTCCAGTTTTCTCAAATGAAAGTATATGCCAACATTGAAAATTATTAAAAGAAAATATTGTGTGTGTATTGCGGGGAGGGCTTTCCCCTCTCATCCCTCGCTCTTTACGCTGAGACTTAAATGGACTTCTTGTTCTAAATCTATGACTCTTGCGCTTGAGCAGTTGTTCTTAAGGAATTGGAACACAAAGTCCGGCTTATCTTAAACAGTAGGGTGCTGAGGAGGAGACAGCCCCCCCTGATACAGAATCAATAAATTTGGGACAGTTTATATCATTGAGCTAATGAATAAAGTGAAAATACTACTCGGTGCCTTTTTAATGCTTTTTCCATGTATAACAATTGCTTTATTCGGAAATTCAATTTTAAGACCTTTAAGGACCTCAAAGATGGTAAATGTTTCTCATATTTTTGATACCACTCATATACCCCTATTAGCATCACTCGTTTCAACTGGTTTGCGAGTAAATTGAATCAACTGTGACGAAATCGAGAACCAGAAAACACATAGGAAATTTATATTTGGAATTCTTATATTTGCGATTATTATATTGGGAAAGAGCATAAAACTGGGCATTGAGTGGTATATTCACCTAAACACGGTCCCAAATTACCATGAAATCATTGATGTTACTTTCAATTTTTAATGTCGCTCCTTACTTTCACTTCAGAAAACAATTTTAGTTTATTAGTTGGTCGTCCCAGAAGAAAATACAATAAAATTCTGAAAACTACAATAAAATTCTGAAATAAATACTTTTGCCAATAATTCGAAAAAGCTGTTCACTTAAAATATCTCCTTCCTAATGATAGCCCAAATTCTATATATATTGATGAATTTTCTTAAACACGATATACAAATAAAATAGTGCCATTAGATTCCTTATTTTTTTTTCTATGTCTGAAATTCATGGAGAGTATATAGTTTAGGCCACAAGTTTAAGTATTAGGGGGTGGGAGATAAATTAAATTGACCTGCTCTTAGAAATTGTACTAGAAGGTACTTTTGGGAATTTTGTAGTTTTTCCTTCTGAAGCTGAAGGGGAAACCTACTACATTGGAATCAAGAAAACTTTCTTTTTCAAACAGTTCGTGGTAACGAACTGTAGTAAGGAGCGACCCGGCTGAATTGCAACCGAAACTCTAAAAACGGAATTTGATACCAATATATAGATCAAAAGAATTGCATTTTTATGCTGATTTTAAGTATACAAGTTTCATCAAGTTCAGTTTTACCCATCAAAAGTTATGGGCCTGAGAAAATTTGTCTTATTTTAGAAAATAGGGAGAAACACCCCATAAAAGTCATAAAATCATAATGAAATCACAACGTCAGATTCAGTATACGAGAGAACCCTACTGTAGACGTTTCAAGCTTCTATCTGAAAAAAATATGGAACTTTTTTGCCAGTAGAACGATCACAGATGTGTGTTTATTTGTTTTTTTGTTAGTTTTTTTCCCCATGGGTTATCGTATCGACCCAGTGGTCCTACAATGTTGCGAGAGGCCTCATTTTAACGGAAATTAAAAGTTCTAGTGCCCTTTTTAAGTGACCGAAAAAATTGGAGGGCAACTAGGCACCCTCCCACGCTCATTTTTTCCCAAGGTCACCGGATAAAATTTTTGAGATAGCCATTTTGTTCGGCATAGTCGAAACATCTAATAACTATGTCTTTAAGGACGACTTAATCCCTCATAGTCCACGGGGGATGGGCTGTAATTATGAACTTTGCCCAGTGTTTACATTTGGTATTGGTTATTTGAAAGTATACTGACGTTTTCAGGGGGGGGATATTTTTAAATGTTGCAGAGGGGTCGCGGTAGGGGGTCACGTGAGAGGATCTTTCCATGGAGAAATTGATCATGGGGGAAGAGAATTTTCACGAAGGTTGCGCTGGATTTACAATGAGAAATTAAATTTAAAAAAAACAAGTTTTTTACTGAAAGTAAGGAGCAACATTAAAATTTAAATCGAACAAAAACTATTACTTATATAAAGGGGTTCGTTCCCTCCTAAATACCTCGCTCTTTATGCTAAGTGTTTTTAATAATTTCAAAAGAGCTATTTATTCCAATTAAATGGCCTTTGTGATTCAGGGGTCATTCTTAAGGAATTGGAACAAAATATGAACTTTAGTGTAAAGAGCAAGGTATTGACGAGGGGGTGGACCCCTTCATATACGTAATAAAAATATACGAATATAGAAGTTCGTTACGTAAGTTAATTTTTAAGTTATGTAGATCAATTACTAATAAAAACGTTCGTAAATAAAATTAAAAGTTCTAGTTGCCTTTTTAAGTAACAAAAAAATTGGAAGGCAATTAGGTCCCCTCCCCGTCCATTTTTTCTCAAAATCATCCGATCAAAACTTTGAGAAAGCTATTTAGCCAAAAAAAAATAAAGTTAATGTGCAAATTTGGCTTTAATTATTCATGTACGATGAGCCAAACTCAAAACCTACATTGATTTAAAAACGTTTAGTAGTTAAACGATAAAAAAAATAAGTTTTTTTAACTGAAAGTAACCTGCTCTTTACTCTAAAATTTTACTCTCTCTCACAACTCTACTTTTTAAACCAATAGAAAACTTTAGCACAAAGAGCGTGGTGTTGAGGAGGGAACAGCTGCTTTCATATACGAAATAATTTCTGTTCGTTTTAACTTTTAATGTCACTCCTTAGAGCGGGGCGTTGAGGAGGGAACAGCCCCTTTCATATATGGAATAATTTCTGTTCGTTTTAACTTTTAATGTCGTTCCTTACAGCAGGGCGTTGAGGAGGGAACAGGCCCTTTTATATACGGAATAATTTTTGTTCGTTTTTACTTTTAATGTCACTCCTTACTTTCAGTTAAAAAAAACTTGTTTTTTTTATAAAAATACGTTATATGAAATATTTCGAGAAAGTTACCGCAAATTGTGCGTTGTGCGTTGGAGATGGAATTTTTGTCAAATTTATCTCAAATAATAACATTTGTAAACAAAATAAGAGACAAATTGTGTCATGAGAGGGGTTTTAGGCATCCGTGATCTGTCTTGAGACAAAAACAAAAAATTCGCCATTTGTCGAATGGAATTTTGAGGTTGATTCCTCTTGTCATAGAAGTTTAAACTTCTAGAAAATGTTTTCTAATATGCTGAATCTGAAGATTTCATTTATCTTAAGATTCATTGACTTTTTGGGGATGTTTCTCCCATTTCGAAAATAAGGCTTTCTGTTCCTCAATCCATCAAATTCCCCTTTTCTTCCGAGGCTCGTAGCTTCTGATGGGCACCATTAAAATTAAGGAAATTGAATCTATTTCAAATCCGCATAAAAACCCAATTCTTATCAATAGCTATAAAAATTTAATTTTTAAGTTTCGGTTACTATTGAGCTGAGTCGCTCCTTAATTACATTTTGACACTGAACTATTTGATAATACTTATAGGGCTAATGTCCTATTTTTTAATTAATCCTTTAGCAGACTGGAGTCATATTTTAGTCAGATCTCGAAGCACTATTCATGCTGTTAAAGTGTAGTATTTTTAGTCCAGTTGAAAGAATAATGATAACAATAATAATGAAAAAAAGGTTAAGATGGCTAGGGCACGTTCTGCGGATGAAGGATTACAGGTTACCGAATATTGTCCTTTTCTGCCAACCGTCTCGGGCTAAAAGGAAAGCAGGTCGTCCTCGTCTGGGGTGGGAGGATATCATAAAAAAAATTTAAAGGAAATGGTATACTTCCTGAGAGGGTGTACAGAGGGAGGCTTCGAATAGAATGGGATGGAGGAGGAGCGTGCGTAGATGTGTTGGCCTCATGCGGTTTAGTGCTGCAATGAGTTGTTAGTAGTAGTAGTAGTAGTAGTAAACCCTCTATAACAAAAAACTATAAAAAATTCTGAAAATATGAGTAAAGGGGAGAGAGACAAAAAGGAAAAAAGACTCTCAAAACACAGACTGGAAAATACATAACTAGAAAAATACGAGAAATGGACAAAAGAAACTAGAACAAAGATAATCATAAAAAGTGTAAGAAATACAAACAGTTCAACATGCTATAGAATATCTTTATTAGAAAACATGACAAGTGATCTATAGAGCTAATTAACGATACCATTGTAAAGTTAGGAATTTTACTATTCCTACGAAGCGAATGTTATGAACACCTTCCATTTTACAGAGTATTTCAAAAATGCTAAATACTAATGACATTCTGTTGTTCCTATACCACGGAGGTAATCGTAAAAAAAAAACATTCAAATTTAAAATACACTGAATTAATTGATCGTTTTTCTCGACTGGATAAAAAAGACCACACAGAGGCCTAAAAGAGAATATGTGGGACCAAGAATGCGTTATAAAGGTGGCCTAGTGCACGTCAGTCGAACTGATTTTTGACTCGGGCAAAGCTCCATATGTCTTTTAATTTTTTCTTTTAGACTATTGATAATGAGGTGTTTTAAATCACGAAGCGTTTTGCCGTAGGGAAGGTTAATATGTACCAAAGACTTTTCTTCTGGAACTACAGTTCAATCTATATTAATAGAATCGGACCTCTAATCTGTCGGTTAATACGAAAAATTAAAAACTTGATTTTAGACGGTGAAACCTTTGAAATTTAAACTCCTAGAAACTGAGATAACACTTTCCTGCAACCCAGATGGATTATCAACTAATAATAGAAGGTCTTCAGCGTATGAAATATGACTGATATCAAGGGTATCTAGAGTGACCGCAAAGGATGCAAAACCGTTGCATCCTAGCGAAGTTCTACATTGAAAATTATAGGACTGATGGCTGACTCTTGTTTAACCCCTCTCCTAATGGATATCTTGCTCAAAATTGAACAGCCAACTCTAATTTGTAGGATTTTCCAATGGTAGGATTTTGGTACCACGACCAAAGAGACTTGCAAATGAACTGATTTACCCCGGGTTTCAAGACAGATAAAATGGATTGAGAGAGCAATATGGAGTCAAATGCTCCAGATATATCGTGTGCACAACCGAATAATTCTTTCTTGGAGTACCCATACTTACGAAGAATTGAAAGAAGTGTTCAATGAGCATTCTGTACACCAAGACCTCTTCGGAACCAGAACTGATTATTCCCCACATTTGCTCTACCATAAACCTGGTATTTTTTTTTTTTTAAAGCTTCCCACGAATCGAGCAAACTGTAATTGACCTGTAAGAAATTCAAACAGAAGGGTCTTTACCTCGTTTTGGAATACAAGAAGTTAGGACCTCACAAAACGACTTTGGTACATAATTCTGTGCAGCTTGAAATAATAAAGTAATATGTAAGAAAAACTTGGGAGAGCCTCTCTTTTGGAAAGTTCTCTTCTGTGGAGAAAATCTTGGTTTCTTTACGTGTACGTAAAGGACTAAAATACCCTTACAGACGTCTTCTTTCCTTTGATGCATTTACTTACTTGGTTATTCAGCGTAAGCAGCAAATTTATGGCAAATTCAGGGAAGATTTTCTTTTTTTAACGTGTTTTGAGTCTTATTACAAAAATAACTTCCATCGCAAAAACAAAAGTTGTTCCCACAAAAGAATTTTCGCTATTAATTGGAAAAAATGAATTCAGAAAGCTATATATTTTAACCATTACATTACTATAATTACAATTAAGGTAGCATCTTAAGAAAATTTCTACCTACAGAAACTCACAAAAAATGTATTTTAAAAAACGATTTTAAAAGTTAAAACATGTTTTTTGTACATAAATTTCTGTGTGTTCATTTTGCAGACAAGTAAGGTCAACTCATTTCAAAGTGAAAATATTTATCCTTTTTTATATTATCTCTAACTCAAAATTCACTTAGTATCCGCCTTTCTCTGCTATAATTCGAATGTTTAAATTGAATTTACGCTGAACATATTACTTTCAGTGGTCCCATAGTAAAATTTAAATGATATTCAAGAAATTTCAAGCTATTGTTGGAATCCAAACTTGTTGATTAATATAACTTATTTAAGTTGACAATTACATTTTTTCTACTGAAAAGTACACAATTCTTAGTAATTTCAATAATTTCTTGAAGTTCAAACGGCAAGCCAATTTCAACAGAAAACTTGCATTCTTTTTTTGAATTGTTTGAAGTCCAGCAAAAATTTTTGTTGGAAATCAATTTTTTTAAATTGAGGGTCGTAGCGTTTGTTGGGTAACACTAAACTTAATGAGTATTATATGTTTCGCAAAAAAAATTCTTTTCATGTATTTATTGATATGAAAATTCCGCTCCTTAATAACTTTCACTTCGTTACCAAGAAATGTTTGGTTTTCGATTAATATTGGTCCGAGTCGCTCCTTACTTACAGTTTATTACCCCAAAATGTTCGATATGCAACTCTGCTCCTGAAGCAATGATACAAGAATAATCGTTTCTCTTATCTTCAGTCTACAACATAGCTTTTTTATAGGAATTTTGAAATGGTTAATTTACTTGCTATCTTATTAGCTAATAGAATATTGGGGAAAAGGTCGTCTAACAGTTGTTGTCTATTTCTCTCCTTTTAAGTAGAACGTTCCAACATTTAGGTTTCAGTTTACTGCATTTATTTCACTGCACTTTCATTTGTTTTATTTCCTTGGAAACCTAAAGGAAATTACGATTATTTCCAACCGAGTCCCACAGTCCCTAAAAGTCTGATTCTTAGTTTTATCTTTCCAAGGGGAAAGAAAGTCTTGGAAACTTCGCTGTAGGTATATCGATCTTTCCGAGGTGGAAGGAATCCAAAAGAAACCGTGTTCCTTTCTATAGATTAAATTAAAAAAAAAACACATTTTTTACCTGAAGGTAAGGAAAGACAATAAAACATAAAACGAACAGAAATTAGTCCATATATGAAAGGGGCTGCCCCTTCCTCACCGCTCCGCTTTTTACGCTAAAGTTTTCTTTGTTTTATAAAGTAAGGTTGTGAAAAAAAAAGTCAAACTACTCCTTACCTATGTCAATGTTGCTCCTTACTTTCAGTCAAAAAACTTGTTTTTTTAGTTTAGTTTCTGAACGTTTTTGAATTAATGCAGGTTTTAAATTTGGCTCACCGTACATAAATAATTAAAATAAAATTTGCATAATAATTTTACTCTTTTTAAAACTAATGTTAACCTAATAATAGCCTAAGTTCGATTTTTGTTTCAATTGTTTAAGAATGACTCCTGAATCACAAAGGCTATTTAATTAGAATAATAACCACTTTTAAAAGTTAAAAAAGAAACTGTAGCGTAAGAGCGAGCTACTGAGGAGAGGCAACCCGTCTCATATACGTAATATTTTCTGTTCGTCTTAAGTTTTAATGTTGCTTCTTACTTTCAGTTGAAAAACTTCCTTTTTATTTAAATGCTGATCATTTTTTTTAAATAATGTTGGGAAATTCAGCTCCCCCATTATGGAATATTCCCTTCCCTCACGAGAAATTTCTTTATTGAAAGATTTTCCCGCGTAACTTAAATTAGCGATATTTATGGAACTAAATTTGTAACGCATAGTAATAAAACGGCCAAAGAGGTCGGAATTATATTTATGAAAGTGAGATTCACGAGTCGTCAACTGTTAGAAATAGCCTCAATAAAACAGCTGAAGAAATTTTAATACCGTTAGTTGCTGTTTAAGTAACAAATACAGGATCAATATATAAGAGGGAAAAGTTGTATTCTAGTCAAATCTATGATTCGGATACTGATGTTCGCTAATTTTAATTCCGTGCATTGTTACTAGCTTAAAAACTGTTGGAATTTACCTGACACGGGCCCAAATTCCCTAAGTTCAGCTCAGCGACATTCCAAGTAATAGTACAAAACAAAGATTTTTTGAAAGCTAAGAGCTGTAAAGTCATAATTAGTAGTGTCAGATACTAGAAATCGATATCAACACCTCGAGGCATTCAGCCAATTGTGAAAGTACTATCTCCAGTTTGCGATTGCTCGAGGCATTTCGATGATGTCCTCGTAACAGGGGTAGTAATGTTACTTGCAAGGATGAAACGAAATGAAATAATCAAGTTTAAAAATCGGTCTGTATTTTTGATCCTTTATCCAATAGATCAATATTAAAATCTCCTATTACAAAAATAGGACTTCGCTGTGGGATAATTTCCAGTTGTTCTTCAAAGAATCTGTAAAAATCAATAATAAATTCTGATGGTGGCCTATCTACAATCAAAAAACATAACTGCCTGGTCCAGACATCTGTAACTGCAAAATAAATTACTCAAATACCATTTCTGTATATAATAAAATATCTTATCGGATACTTACCCGGATATCTGAACGTATATACGTTGCAAGTTCCCCTTATCAGCGAAGTTGGCGACTTGTCGTATAAATGTTATATTCTGGAATATGTAAAAGTTTCAAATTATAGACGAAATGACGACACTGCTTTACCTTTTGATTTCTTTGCCTTTTTCAAAATATCAAATTTCAATTTTTATCAGGTATTTCAACACGAGTAAATATCTGTTGCTTATTCAGTTGCGTTACCTTGAACGGTGACATACGAGCCATTCCGAGTCCTGCGGTAAAAATTCTGTTGAAGATATCCTTTGCATTGTGCTCATATTCACATGAGACATTCCATGCGATAATATTCTTTTCCAGTTTATTAAATTCTAGCCTGGCTAATCTCGTACTCAAGCAATTTATACGTGCTCTAGCTCTACACTTATACGCAATTACTTTTGCTTGATTATTTAGAGATTCTTTGACATACTCGCTACAGAAAAATTCTGGCTATAGCATTGAACGGAAAGTATTGGAGCGGCTAAGCTTTAAGAATCGGATGAATCGTGTATTTTTCAAAGAAAGCATGAAAGTTTGTAGCTATGTACTTTTGACTGGTCTGAAAAAATCTTGAATCTGGAAGAAAAAATTCGATCACTAGAACGCCGTCAATACGTCGTATAACATCGTGAATTGTCAAATAGGGTCGTAGTAGCCCAAGAAAGTCTTAAAATTGGATCGATCGAAAAATGATGCAGAGTCCACTTGTCGTCTCGCTTTTATCCCCAGATCATAAAAACATCGTCTAAACGTTCATAAATTCAGATCACGATTTGCTGATATAAGAGCCAGTAAATTAAAGCCATTCATGAGGCCTCAACTATGCAAAACTAGCCAAAAAAGAACATTAGTATTTGAGATCAACCACTGTACGCATTGATTAAAGGGCAGTAATGGCTAAATCCTTTCCAGTTCGGAGAAGACAAAATAGGGGCATTTCTCGGTGGTTTACACATTGATATGGTTGCTTTGAAGACTGTATAAGATTTTTCAAAAGGAAGTGGAAGGGCTGAGTCGTTGATACCATCAGAAACAGCAACTCCAGGCAGAGCACACTCATACGGACTTGCTTAAAACATATCTAAAACCCTTTATGCTCATCAAGTAACTGCAGCTGAATTATACGTCTGTAAAAGGCGTGCATATGATATAAGTTCTGATTCAAATGTGGATACCCGAAAGAAAAAAGATTGATTAAGTTTCCGGACAGAAACACGGACAAACGAGCCCGTCCAGCTATGTTACGAGAACTTAGTATTGAACTTCGAGCAATTGATATTAAGTTTTGTGTGGTCGTTTCGAGGGAAAAATTTTCAGCTGCACATTTAAACACCGGTGAAACTGATGCCATAGTTTTTCTTGATGGACCAAATAAACTATACCGGATGGTGTTCAGTACATGTCTATGATATGCTGCTCTTGAAGTTATCTGTCCTACTTCGGCAAGCCACTTCAAGCAGGGACGATTCATCATTCAGAATACGGGCAAACACTTTTCTAGCATACCAATTTTTAGGCACACGAGCAATGGAAAAAAATACTTAATGATACTAGCGGTGTAGTTTGTTTAACGTCTGACAAGAAGGGTCGCAGACGAATTTTATTTGCTGGATTAAATCGCGAACTTGATTGAAGAGTTTGGGCTCCAGTATTTCGGAACAAAAAACAGTCCAACCACGCATCATGGTGAAAATGAAAAATACACAGAAGCATTTTTTGTTCCATGCAAAGAAGCTTGCTGATGTCATCGAAAAATTTGGAAACCAATTCGAAGACGAGTCCAGCGGATTGCTTGTGTTAGATAGTCGACAAATTGTTCTGGTAAAAGGACTTGTTTCATCCCTATATCAAAAAGGAGAACAGTAGTACAAGAAATTCATGATGAACCACTTTTTTTGAAGCAACAACCACTTTAAGACTCAATCCTTCGAAACAAAGTCGAAATATTAAAAAAAATGAATATCAACCTAGATGCCTCGAGGAAGAACAAAGACTTATTTTCTCGTCTCTACATTACTAGCCAATTCAGATCTACTGACCTGGTAAACTTCTCCCATGAAAATCAGATGTATCTTCCCACATTTTCAAGCGAAGGTGAACTCCGAAGGAGCCAAAAATCTGATCTCATCCCACTGATGCTTGAAGATATAGAAATAGGTTCAGAGTTACCAATATCTATTTTAGCTCCGTTTAGTTTGCAGTGGATTTTGGATGGCACTTGTGATCGTGCATATGTTGACCCCCGGTGAAACCAAAACTTTTGGTGATGACGCAGTCGGCGTATTCGCCCCTGATATTCAATTTCAGCTCATGTGATGCAAAAGTCTTGATGTTATCTTGGAAGTGTACATGAAAGATAGCCTGAAACCTGGAACAACAACAAAGCACGGAACAAGGATAAGAACTTGGGTTTCTTTCAAACAAGGATATCCCAGAAGTCGAAACAGAAAGACTTCTTGCGGGTTGAAGGGAATAAGATAGAGCTATTTGACTTCCGTTCTGAAACTTTATTGGAAAAGATCGGCCAATGTGAAGATTGAGAGCTACTTGCTACGAGGAAAAAACTTGTGCTGCGTTCTGAACGAATGATTGATACTGAAAATTTAAGTCCCTGTACACATGAAGAGGCAGATACACACATCGTCCTACACGCAAAGGTAGGCCGTGATAATTTGTACAAGCTCTTAATGGTTCAGTCGGTAGACACGGATGTTCTTGTTTGGCTGGTTCTATTTTTCGTACAATTTGAATGTCAAGAAATCGTGGATTTTTTTTTGGAGTAGGATACACGGAGTCCAGATACACTGCATCGCTGCGAAGCTTAGGACTTCCAAATATAAAGTACTGTCAATGTTCCATGCCTTCCTTGGCAGCGATTCTACTTCGTCTTTGCAAAGACTGGCCGTGCTAGAGATTGGAATCTATGGCATATTTATCCTGAAATATAATCATTGATGACTAGAGCAACCAAACGTGACAAAGACATTGACAAGGACGTTTTTGTTGAGCTCGAAAGATTTATAATCCTTCTACATGACCGCACGAGTCGCTTATGAAACCTGTTTAGCCAAGGCAAATCGGTGGAAAGAACTCCTCCAACGAGAGCAGTAACGCTTCAGCACATCCGGTGTGCTGTTCTCCGAGCCAAAATCTAGAATCAGTGTCTTTGACGTGATCCACATAAACTTGATCCTTGAAAATGGGGTTGAAAACGAGACAAAGAGGAAAATGGGTTCCACATTTGAGTGATTTACCAGAGGTGTCTTCTGCTTGCAAGGTGCTGACCAAGTGCAATTGTATAAAAGGTCGTGTCCAAAAGTGCAAATGTTTCGTAGCAAATCTGCCCTGCACCGCCAGAGTTAAATGTAGTAGAAAATGTGCTCTTGCTTGAAAAATTTATTAATTTGTTGATATAATTATTCAAAACTAATTGTTCCTGGCAAATTTCCATTGAAGTGATGCTTTGTTTTCAATTGATTTGAACTGCCTCTTTTTCCTAGTTATGATGAATCTCACAAAGTGGCTGAGATATCTTTTTGTATCTTATTGTATCCATTGTATTAATTATCTATCTAATCTGAGTATCTGAGTGTTGAGTATCTATCTGAGTATCTATTGTTTGAGTATATATTTGTATCTATATATTGAGATATCTATTATATCTTATTGAGATATTTTTATATCTTATTGTAATAAAAATATTGATTCATTCACCCAAATACTGTCTTGTACAGTGTGAAAACTATTCGTTAGTTGACGTTTTCAGCATATCCACATCGACCTGAAACGAATTTATAACGTTGCATTTTTAAGAAAACTGAGGTTGGAAATCCTCATTTGTGGCCCTTAATACGATATAAAAATGGCCCGATCCAAGCCTCATTTTTCGCCAGTGCAATCAGAAGCTCATTTTTACCCCTTCAAGACTTCCGCGTGCTATCTAAGCCCTTTTTAAGTAAGCAATGTTACGCAACTTTTTGACAACGTTCTTGTCACCTAATCTATTGCCTCCCTTTCTATAAATTTTAAGCATAGTTGAGGTCTCATCAACGGTTTTAATTTACTGACTCTTTTATATCAGTAAATCGTTATATGAACTTTCACGAAGTTTTGTGTCGCTTAGATAACGTTCTTATGGTCTGAGGATAAAAGTGAGACGACCAGTGGGCTCAGCAGCATTTTTAACCATTTTAGGACTCTTTAGGGCTATTAAAACCCCATTTGAATTATCGCGACGTTTTGTGACGTTCAGACGACAATCTTATGATCTGAGGATAAAAATGAGAAAACAAGTTGATTCAGCAGCATTTTTTACCCATTTCAAAACTTCTTTAGGCTATTAAAACGCCGTTTGAATATTCACGACGTTAGACGACGTTTGATGACATTCCAGTGATCGAATCTTTTGCCTCCAGATCCATTGTTGTTCAACGAGGATGAAATTATATGCCTACCAGTTTCTTGCTTTCTTGAAAAAATACACGATTTTCATGCATAGCCGCTCTACTTTTTGCCTTTTGATGCCCGAAACGTACAGTTTAAACGATATCAATGTTTATGTTTTCTCTGCGTTTTTGTAACATGTATTTAGCCATATAACCTAACCAGTCTAGCAGTGGCCAATTAAATAGATTATATGATATACAACGCTTCTTCTTGATATAACCATATTATGAATTTTTGCCACATTGGACAGTAGGACCAGGCTGGAAAAATTAGATTAACTTCACCAAAAATCATAGGAAACTGGAGTAAAAGTAATTGCGATTAAAATCTACTAACGCCACCGTCATTGCAGCGTTACCATGTAGAACTAGAAAGATACGAAGTAAACTAAATTTTAATCTATTAAAATTTTGCTGGCAGTTCACCTGCCGTTAGCCTGTATAAAGGTATTTTATGTCGATGCTTTATAGATATTTACGCGGCACAATAATGATAACATGGAGCAAAGTGGGGTATATGTTTTTCTTCTTTTGTTTTACAATTTTACCCAGGAGTTGTCGTAAAAAAATTTGGAGGGGCCTTTGAGGGTAACCAGCTCACCTCCCACGCCTCGTTTTGCTGCCCTCTCCCAAAAGGAACCCAATCAAAGTTTTTGCATAGTTATTTTGTTGCAGCATAGTTGAAAGATCTAATAACTAATGCTCCTGGAGATGACATGACTCCCTGAATCCCTTAGGGAAAGGGCTGTAAGAAATGTAATTTGGTCATCGCTTACATTGAGGATTTGTTATTTGGAAAAGGGGCATGTTTGATCCTGACTTTCCAAAAAGGCTAGAGGTATTAAGATAAACCTTTCAGTGAATTTTTAGAGGATATTCGATCTAAAGTACGTCAGGAACAGCTTAGGGTATTAACTTAAAACTTTCAGGGCATGTAAAGTTGGATGTTGTACTAATTAAAAGGCTCTATGTGTGTAGTACTACTGTTACTACTATTACTGCTGCTATTGCTACTGTGATGCTATTACTGATGTTGATACTGCTACCGCTCCTCCTCCTACTACTGCTACTATGACGACTCTACTATAAATGATAAGGGTATTGAGATGAAACTTTCAGGCAATATTGAACTAAATCAAAACACGTTATGCATATGCAAGTTGTCAAAGGGGCCTATCAGCAACATCTCAGGAACATCTCAGGAACTACTTGGAGTTTTAAGTTGACACTGTCAGGGTACGTTGGAATAACTAAAAGGAACTATTTGCATGCTCCTACTACTAATACTGTTACTGGTACCACTATTCCTACTACTACTATGACCACTACCGCTACTTCTACTAATGTCACTACTACTATTACCAATACTACTGTTAATAGTGCTATTACTACTAATACTAATACTGCTGCTATTACTACTATTACTACTACTATTCCTACTCCTACTGCTGCTAATACTACTACTACTAACTTGCTGCTGCTATTACCACTACTATGGCTAAGATTATTAAAGTGAACCTTTCAAGGAATTTTAACTCCATTTTACATATAGAGGTGCTGTGGGGTTATTGTCCGAGGGAAATATTCGGCGTAGTTGGAATTCTCTGGAGGATTCTCATATCAAACATAAAAATAACAGATAACAACATAATTTTCCATTTTATTTTTTCAATGGTCTATATTTTTCATATGTGGTTTATTTCGATATATCTGGACAACAGATGTACGTGCTCTCGTTATATCTATTTAAGGCTTATCCATTTTGTATAATTCTTTTCTTTTCCCCTTTTTTCAGATCAATCAAACATAATAAATAGTGGCCTTAGATGTCGATTCAAATTTACTTGCCTGAGAGCCAAAAACCAATAATTGCAAGTTGGTTTTCCCTTTTTGCAAACAGTTTAAGATTTTTTGAACCTGTTATTTTTTGAATCTGATAAAATCACGGTTGTGGTGGGAGGAAATCGTAAATAAAAATTTATGAGAATGGGGACTTGCTAGGAGAGTTTAAAGAGGCAGGCTTTGAATAGATTGGGATAAAGGCAAAGCGTGCGTAGCTGTGTTAGCCTCAGATGGCTTGTTGCTGCTGCGATGAGTTGTTAGTATTAGTAGCTATTTAGTATAATAGAGAATGTGCACTATAAGATACATCAGGATTTCAAAGAATCAATTATTCTATTTTTAATTGATCTATGAAATCCTGTAATAAATCTCGACAATTAAAAACTAAAGTTATGTGGTCAAACAGTACGTTGTAATATTTAACTCAGCAAATATATATTTGGAAATAAATATTGAATCATTAACTTATGAAGAAAAGAGCCCAGGGGCAAATTCACTTTATGCATCAAGATAGAAATAAATGTTTTGAATATCATAAACAATTAGATACAGGCTGATAACTTCAACAGATCTGCTTATTTTTTCTTACTAATCAAACTAGATGGTAATGAAAACTTATGTGATGATCGGTCCTAAGCCTTCCTTTAATGCCCTAAACATGGGCATTCTAGGCCAATGGGTTATAAATACAGGCCTGCTTCCACTAGACATTTAAAGTTTAGGCCCTTAAGTTCAGAGGCCCTTAGATTTGGCACTACCCATAATTCACAGAATGGCTTCGGTAATAAAAACACGTTTTTTGACGCTATATATACTTTACTGCAAGTGCATAAACTGATTTTTTCTTTATTATTATTATTACTGTAATAGTTAGGATTTTATAATATTTAAAGTTCCAACTATCACAATAATTATTACATTAAAAATTCCTTACGACTGGTCTACTATCATAGTTTTCTGGACGTCAAAAACACGGTAAAGAATTCCTTATTTTCTCAATTTTTCTTATTGATGGGGAAGAAAGGACCAGAATCAGAATAACTACTTGAATTCTGCCAATTAAAAGCCAAGTTTTGTTTTCAGTTGAATGGATTTAGGTAAAACAGTAAAAGCAAGCATCGGGAGAAAATGGACTTAAGATTCACCTTCATTATAGTAAAATGAGAAAAAAAGAAAAGACCAATTCTAGATAAATTGTAATTGTTAACGGAAAAGAGGGGTTTCTTTGACCATTGTGTCCATGGCTGAGGGTAGTAATTTGAAAACTTCAGGAAATGAGGGGGGGTAATCAATTAACCAAAATACGATACGTTCACGTTGCTAATGCTACTATTACTAGAGCTACTACTACTACAACTAATGCTTCTGGGAGCCGATGTTTCCCCTCTCCCTGGAACATCCCCCTCGGAGAATTCCCCCCGCGGAAAATTCTTGCGATAATTTCCCGCATCCCATGGAAAATTCCCCCAGACACGAAATTAATCAAACATAGAGAAAGTACAAAATAAGTCCACTAAAATGTCAATCAAGTGTCTTTAGGGGTGACAAAAGGACAAGAAATCAAATATTGTTCTAGGACAGGGGCAGGATGGTTTCCCATTCCTTTTAACTTTTAAAAAGGACTATAACTCTCAAATTCCGGTCGAACGAGCATCCTCCGAAGCTTGTATGACCATGAGAGTGAGGTTGTGGATGAGGAAGGGGCAGCCCCCCTCCCATACGAAATAAATTCTACTCATTTTAGGACTTAATATTACTCTTTATTGTCATAATAACAGTGTAAACCAGAAACAATCCCGCAAATCAAGAGGAATTATATTTCTTTCTCTACCTCCACCCTTTTCCATAGATCTATTTCTGTATTTAAACAAAGGCTCAATTAGATTTAAGATGTTTTGGCCTTAAAATGCACCCTTTTCGGCATATGCCCTGTCCCTATCTACAAAATAATTAGAGAACCCTACTGTAGGGGTCTCAAGCTCTCATCTAAAAATATTTGTAATTGTTTATTTTTTGCCAAAGAATAATGATTGATGAAAACAACAACAAGTAAAACCGCAAAATAGGATCTTTAACACTAAAACTGAAAAATTAAAACAGTTCCGAGTTAGTCAAAGCTATGGCCGCTCCTCCTCCAACCCAATCTATTCAGAGCCTCCCTCTTTACACCCTCCCAGGAAGTTCCCATTTTCCTTAAATCTCCTTTAAATTTCCTTTAAATTTCCTCTGTCATCCTTCATCCGCAGAACTCGGCCTAGCCATCTCAACCTTTCTTTCATTATAGCCCTAGAAAGCTGGATTGAACCAGATTTTCGTAAAGCCTACTGTTACGGTCTAAATACAGTCAGTCAGCCATGTACCCAGAGCAATCCTTTGGAATTTCTCTGGAAAACATCTAATAAATTTTCATCCGCTTTTCGGAGCGCCCGTGCTTCAGAGCCATATTTGACCACTGCCATCACTGTAGCTTTCAATATTCTAATCTTGGTTTGCTGACTTATCTTCCTATTCTTCTAAACTTGTTTAATTGCGAAAAAAACACCCTGAGGCTTGGCTATTCTACTTTTAACATCTTCACTGCTCCCATCGTCTTTACTAATAGTACTACCAAAGTAAGTGAAGCTGCCGACCTGATCATTCTTTTCGTTACCCAATGTCACCTTTTCGTCTACACTTATTCCTAGCCTTAGTGACTTAGTCTTCTTAACATGAATTTTCAAACCTATTCTAGCACCCTGAACTCGCGAAACTTCTAGAATTTCTTTCATTTTGCTCACACTTTCATAAAGTATGCTTAAATCATCAGCATAATCTAAGTTCAGGAGAGTTTTTCTATATATACACTATATATATATATATATATATATATATATATATATATATATATATATATATATATATATATATATATATATATATATATATATATATATATATATATATATATATATATATATATATATATATATATATATATATATATATATATATATATATATATATATATCATGAAAAGAGAAATCACCAATGCAACAGCACAAACACAAAAAAAAGAGAGAGAGAGAGAGAGACAGAAGGAGAAAAGGAAAACTGTTTTCTTAAATTAGTGATCAATATAGACCAGCACTTGAATGAGGCCTTAACCCTACTCATCCATACAATCACATAGGTCAAACAGCATGGCCATACACAATCAACCATAAAGAATAATCCATGGACAGGCAGTCATGTCGTCAATAAGTATAAGTCGTCATTTACCAAACAATAGAAAAAATAATAAAGACAAATAATTCAGAGGCAACAACCCAACACAAGGGCTCATCAGGAGAATACACTGGCCTATATAGGGTTTCGCCAATTTAAATTCTCTACCCAGCCAAATGTTGTGGCTACCACAGAATATCCATGGCATCCCCGTGTCAGGTATCACCCCCAAAATACCTGCCTATGAAAGAAAAAAACAGCAAATGTAAAACAACCAAGTAACACCAATACAAGCTTATCCTGTTAATATATCCCTCTTTTTAGCAACAATAGGTAAACTAAATATTATAAAATTTGCCAAATCACAAATATTAACACATTGCAAAAAACCTGAATGAACTAAACAATTATAGAATTCATCTTTACCATATGACTAATTTTTAAAACAATCCGCTCAATTAGAAACACAATTCAAAATAAATGGCGCTGCGACAACATTTCTCGAACCTCCGAAATTAGTTGAAAATTTCTTTAAGTATTTCTAGATAATTCTTTTGATATTTATTTAAAAGTTCGTTATAATGAAAACTAAATTTTTTAAATTGCCAAGTTAATTTATTTGCAGAAAAACCTCTTGATATCAATTTTTGGCTTAAGATTTTACATCTATTTTTAAAATCAATATAATTACTACAAATCCTTGCATAACGAAGTAACTGTGAGAAAAACGCTGAATATGTGATATTTGAGTGTATATTACTTTCAGGGAATGGGAAACTAATCACTTCAAAATCAAAATCATCCATTGTCACTTCAAAATCAAAATCAAACCATTGTTAAAGAATCTATCACCTGCAGTGAATTATTAACACTCCAATATGGATTAAAATTCGAAAATTTTTTAATACCAGAACAATAGGTTTTAAGTTTATTTACAATTTCCTTTAAAATTAAAGAGAGGTCAGTAGCAGCAATGCGGGTTGGACATTTAGCTGCTCCAGCAATAAACCGTGGTTTAGGGGGATTCTTATATGTCACACCTTTTTCAGTATTAGGCTACGGTAGTTTTGAGGGTCTAGCGGTAGGTTTATATTCACTAGTTGGATTGCCAATGACGTATCACGTATTGACATTGTAGGAGGGAGGAAAGACCGCTCATGATTGGGAAAAGAAATCACAAAACAAAGAATAAATTAAGGAACACAAAAATTCCTGTATACAGTTCCACGGAGAATATTTCGCTTACTTTCAGTTGAAAAAAAGTTTTTTATTGGATTTCTGATGGTTTTTAAATCATGCCAGATAACTCCATCCGTAGAAAACTTTCCCCAGAAATTACCCCCCCCCCCCTGCAAAGGAAAGGTTCTACAGAAGGGAAATTCCCTATTGGAAATTTTATCCCGCTGAAAATCCACCCTTTATGGAAAAATGCCATATATATATATATATATATATATATATATATATATATATATATATATATATATATATATATATATATATATATATATATATATATATCATGAAAAGAGAAATCACCAATGCAACAGCACAAACACAAAAAAAAAAAAAAAAAAGGTTTCGCCACTTTAAATTCTCTACCCAGCACAGTGTTGTGGCTACCATAGAATATCCATGGCATCCCCGTGTCAGGTATCACCCCCAAAATACATGCCTATGAAAGAAAAAAAACAGCAAATGTAAAACAACCAAGTAAAACCAAAACAAGCTTATCCTGTTAATATATCCCTCTTTTTAGCAACAATAGGTAAACTAAATATTATAAAATTTACCAAATCACAAATATTAACACATTGCAAAAAACCTGAATGAACTAAACAATTATAGAATTCATCTTTACCATGTGGCTAATTTTTAAAAAAATCCGCTCAATTAGAAACACAATTCAAAATAAATGGCGCTGCAACAACATTTCTCGAACCTCCGAAATTAGTTGAAAATTTCTTTAAGTATTTCTAGATAATTCTTTTGATATTTATTTAAAAGTTCGTTATAATGAAAACTAATTTTTTTAAATTGCCAAGTTAATTTATTTGCAGAAAAACCTCTTGATATCAATTTTTGGCTTAAGATTTTACATCTATTTTTAAAATCAATTTAATTACTACAAACCTTGCATAACGAAGTAACTGTGAGAAAAACGCTGAATATGTGATATTTGAGTGTATATTACTTTCAGGGAATGGGAAACTAATCACTTCAAAATCAAAATCATCCGTTTTATTATACATTTTAAAACATAATTTATTATTATCACAAATATTAACATTTAAATCTAAGAAATGAACTTCATGACCAGCGCCATGACTAGGTTCAAGAATAAGCTCTGATGGATATATATTTTTAGAAATATCAATGAAATCCTTACAATTTAAGACCAAAATATCATCTAAATATCTTTTATTATTTGACAAAACGTGTTTTAAATTAATTGGATTATTCTTATCCATCATATATTTATATTCTAGTTGACTTAAAAACAAGTCAGCTATAAATGGGCTGGCATTCCCCCCCCCCCATGGAAATTCCCACAATTTGCTTGTACAAATCACCACGAAATCTTATATAAGTATTTATAAAACAAATTCTAATAACTCAAAAATCATATCCAAGCTGTAACATCTCAAGTTAACTGTAGTATTAAAGCAATTTGTCCATATAGCTTTTATATTATAAGTGTCTATTTTTAAGAACCTTTTACTAGATAAGAGGAAAGATTTCTTGATAACAGTTTTTAAATTATCAATACACTACATTAAATGATAAATTAGTATACATTGTCGCAAAAACGAAAGACTCAATTCTTTTAGCTGAAACCATTGTTAAAGAATCTATCACCTGCAGTGAATTATTAACACTCCAATATGAATTAAAATTCGAAAATTTTTTAATACCAGAACAATAGGTTTTAAGTTTATTTACAATTTCCTTTAAAATTAAAGAGAGGTCAGTAGCAGCAATGCGGGTTGGACATTTAGCTGCTCCAGCAATAAACCGTGGTTTAGGGGGATTCTTATGAAATTTTACAGCCCAATATAGGAAAGGGAACTTTTTATCATTGTCATTTATTTTAATGTTAAAATTTTTTAAAAGTATTTCTTCAGTCTTTTCAATTAAATTCTCATCCTCTATATTTACCTTTTCGTAAACATTAGTTGTGCATAACTCCCTTTTTAAGATATCACAATACTGCTTCTGACAAATTATGGCAAAATTATTATTAGTTTTATCCACTGGCACAATTACAAATTCATTCTTTAGGTTAGCAATTGCTTGTTTAATCTTCGCATTATAAAATAATGATTTAGTGTTACTATTTTTTAAGTTAGAATATATTTTGTTTCTTATTCTACTAATAATTAAATTCTTCCAACTTTGAAAACTCTCTTTATTTTTATTCTCTTTCTTACACCACTTATCAATAAATAAATCAAAATCATTTTCCAAGCCATCACGAACACTCGATGGTTTCAGATGATGAGAAAGACGGAAATTAGCCCCTTTATTCATTATAATTTGAAGATCATCTTGCTTTATTATTGACAAGTCCCCTGTTATAACATGTTTGTAAGTGGTATTTACAAATGGGCCAAGTTGCTTACAATTACAAACCGGTTTCCAATTTATATCACTATCTAATCTTTTTAGTATTAAATTATAATTAAAAATAATTTGCCCAGTAGTTTTTGAAAATTTATAAGTTAAAACTGGACTATCATTATAATTCAAATTACTAGGAAGGGACTGTTTCACATGCCGCTGATTTAAAATTTCTGGTAAATTAATATCTTCAATCTGCTTACAAGTAAAATTAATAGGTAAATATAATCTGTTATCCTTATTACTAATCTTACCGAACTTTTTCTTTTTTGAAATAAATTTCGTTTTAGTTAGAATGCAAATTGTATCACATATTACTTTAAAACTATAATCAAGAGCTGTTTTATTCTTAACAATCCAGAAAAGTTTGATTAAATTCCTCTTAGATAAATTATTTAGACATTTTATTACAGAAATCATACCCCTAGATTCAAGTAGCTGGCATAGATCTATAGAAAGCATATGTACATCTAATTCATTTTTTCTATTATTTTTCCTATGTCCTCTCGATCGTTTTTTACGTTTAGTAGGACAAGTAAAAGAAGGGTGGTCCATAAAAACATCAATACATTTAACAAGAACATTGCTACACGATCATTTAGCCCAAAAGGATAAGCTGTCCAAGAGTATGGATCCAGAAATCCTCCTGTTTACGTCGTCTATTATTCTTCTCTTCTTTATTTAAATTTTCTAATTCTAAATTTTCTAAAATTGTGACAGTTATATCTGATATGGAACATTTACCATTATTACAATGTTGAACTAGATAGTTATTAGTTTTTTCATTATTAACTGTTGTCTTATGTCCAGAAAATCTTTTATATATATATTATTAGTTGTTTCCCCCACATATTGTAGCACAGACAACTTATTTTTATATCTATATCTATATATAAATATATATATATATATATATATATATATATATATATATATATATATATATATATATATATATATATATATATATATATATATATATATATATATATATATAGTTCAAGTTCCTTTTATTATCAATATCCATCTATTTATAAACAAAAATATCCCAAAGGGCTCAATGGCCCGTTATTTGGGAAAAAAAACAACAAATCATAAATAACTATTAAATACATTCACACTTAAAATATATTTAGAGTCTACTCACCAATCCTCACCCGAGTACAACCGGTCTCCGCACCACCTACTTTAAAAAAAAATAAATAAATATATATATATATATATATATATATATATATATATATATATATATATATATAAAATAAGTTGTCTGTCCGTTACGCCAGATTATATTTTCTATATATATAAAAGAAAACAAACTAGAATGTAAAAACTGGAAATTGCATAAATATTTCGAAATATTTTGACAATAGATTAAAGTAATTCGAAAAAAGAAAAATGGTAAAAAACTAAAAAAAAACTAAAAAGAAAAAACATAAAAAAATAAAAAAGATAAAAAACTAAAAAAAAAGAAAAAACTAAACAAACTGGGAATTGCACAAATATTTCAATATATTTTGACAATATATATAAAAATAAGTTGTCTGTCCATTACGCCAGATTATATCTTCTATATATATAAAAGAAAACAAACTAGAATGTAAAAACTGGAAATTGCATAAATATTTCGAAATATTTTGACAATAGGTTAAAGTAATTCGAAAAAACAAAAATGGTAAAAAACTAAAAACAAAACTAAAAAGAAAAAACTAAAAAAAAACTAAATAAAAAATTAAAAAAAGAAAAAAACTTAAAAAGGAAAAATGTAAAAAAAATAAAAAGGTAAAAAACTAAAAAGAAAAAAAACTAAAAAAAAACCTAAACAGCTAAAAAAAAGAAAAAACTAAAAAAACTGGGAATTCCACAAATGTTTCAATATATTTTGACAAAAGATTAAGGTAATTCGAAAACCTTAAAACAGATACCCAAATTTTGAGGTTTATTATCAATAAAAAGAAGAAACTTAAAAAAGAAAAACTAAAAAAGAAAAAAATAAGAAAAGAAAAAACTAAAAAAGAAAAAAAACTGAAATGAAACTGTATCTATATATCTATATAAATGACGACCAGGACACTCTAAGAGAAATTACAGACTGGGATACCGGGACACAAATGACGACCGGGACACAGGGAATATAAATGACGACCTGGACACAGGGATACAACTCCAACGGGGACGCCGGGGGCACAGGGGGATATATAGATGACGACGGGGACACAGGGAATGTTCGATTAGCAATCACCATCAACAAAGCTCAAGGGCAATCGTTAGAAAAATGCGGTATAGATATGAATACGAATTGTTTTACCATGGACAATTATTATGTTGCATGTTCAAGAGTTGGTAAACCTGACAATCTATTTATATGGACAGACAATAGGACAGCGAAGAATGTTGTATATTCGCAAGTTTTACGTAGTTAAATATATATCTTCTATATATATAAAAATAAGCTGTCTGTGTGTGGATCTGTGGATCAGGTGACGTCATGTTTGTCCGCATATGACGTCTGAATTATTTCACACTAATACAAAAGAAGAAAAAAACTAAAAAAGGTAAAAACTACAAAAAAAACTAAAAAGAAAAAAAAACTAAAAGAGCTGAAAAACTAAAAAAAAACTAAAAAAAGGTAAAAATCTAATAACTAAAAAAAAACTGAAAAAAATAAAAAAAGGCAAAAACTACAAAAAAAATAAAAACTAATAAAAAAATAAAAAAGCTAAAAAACTAAAAAAAACTAAAAAAAACTAAAAAAAGGTAAAAAAATAAAAAAAACTAAAAACTAAAAAAGAAAAAAACTAAAAAAAAGGAAAAAACTGAAAAATAAAAGAGAAAAAGAAAACTAAAAAAATATGAATAAATATATATAAAAATAAGTTGTTTGTGGGTTATGTCTGTCTGTCTGTCTGTCGAGTGACGTCGTGTTTGTCCGCATATGACGTCTGAATTATTTCACACTAATACAAAAGAAGAAAAAAAACTAAAAAAGGTAAAAACTACAAAAAAAACTAAAAAGAAAAAAAACTAAAAAAGCTAAAAAACTAAAAAAAAACTAAAAAAAGGTAAAAAACTAAAAACTAAAAAAAACTGAAAAAACTAAAAAAAGGCAAAAACTAAAAAAAAAAACTAAAAACTAATAAAAAAACTAAAAAAGCTAAAAAACTAAAAAAACTAAAAAAACTAAAAAAAGGTAAAAAACAAAAAAAAAACTAAAAAAGAAAAAACTAAAAAAAAGGAAAAAACTGAAAAATAAGAGAAAAAGAAAACTAAAAAAATATTAATAAATATAAAAAATATAAATATAAATATAATATAAATTAGCAATCAACAAAGCACCGAGACACAAATGACGACCGGGACACAGGGAGTATAAATGACGACCAGGACATAAGTAAAAAAAAAAAAACTAAAAAAAACTAAAAAAATGGTAAAAACTACAAAAAAACTAAAAACTAATAAAAAAACTAAAAAATCTAAAAATCTAAATAAACTAAAAAAGAAAAAAAAGAAAAAAGGAAAAAAATAAAGGAGAAAAACAAAACTAAAAAACGAATGTATATACAGACCGGGACACCGGGATACAAATGACGACCGGGACACAGGGAATATAAATGACGACCGGGACACAGGGACACAACTACAATGGGGACGCCGGGGGGCACAGGGGGATATAAATGACGACCGGGACACCGGGACACAAGGAATATAAATGACGCCTGGGACACTCAAAGAGAAATCACAGACTGGAACACCGGGACACAAATGACGACCGGGACACAGGGAATATAAATGACGACCGGGACACAGGGACATAACTACAAAGGGGACGCCGGGGTGCACAGGGGGATATATAAATGACGATGGCGACTCAGGGAATGGTCGATTAGCAATCACCATCAACAAAGCTCAAGGGCAATCATTAGAATCATGAGGTATAGATCTGAATACGGATTGTTTTCCCATGGACCATTATATGTTGCATGTTCAAGAGTCGGTAAACCTGAAAATCTATTTATATGCACAGACAATGGGACAGCAAAGAATGTTGTATATTCGCAAGTTTTACGTAGTTAAAAACATATATATATATATATATATATATATATATATATATATATATATATATATATATATATATATATATATATATATATATATATATATATATATATATATATATATCTATATTCACAGGTGGGACATAGGGACACAACTACAATGGCGCGTAACTAATATGGCGCGTAACGACTTACGCGCGCGGGGGGGCTTGGGGGGGGGGCGAAGCGCCCCCACCAACTAGGTGTTGGGGTGGCGCGAAGCGCCACCCCAACATCTAGTATATATATATATATATATATATATATATATATATATATATATATATATATATATATATATATATATATATATATATATGTATATATATATATATATATATATCGAGGATCCAACACTCAAACCACCCACATCTAAATAATTAAATTCAATCTAAATAATTAATTAAATAAATTAAATCTTGATAACTAAACAATATAAATAACTGATCAATATTATAATTTAATTTTTTTTTAATAAAAGAATTCTTCAACCTTTTTCTTGAAGGTGCCTATGGTACAGGATCGTCGAATCCCAACAGGAATGGAATTCCAGGCACGTCCGACAGCAACTATCAGACCAAAGTCCGAGTGCACTGCAGGGGTGGATGGCACTAGCACATCATCCTTGTTTCTAATTTCATAAGGACTGACATTTCGAACAATTTCAAAAAGCCCGGAAAAACTTGATGGAAGGTCTCCACAGAAATACTGAAATGCAATGAAAGAGAGGTGTAATGTATGAATACGTTTAATCTTCAGAAGTTCAACAGAAATATGGGTGGTAGACTGAAGAAGTTTTGCTGCTTTCAGTTGGAGATTATGTAAAGGTGTAAGTACAGATGGAAATGTTGACATCCACACTGACGAGCAGTAGCATAAATAAGGGTAAATAAGAGAGAAGTATAATAGAGGAAGGATAGAGAAAGGAAAGACTCGCTTCACCTTCCGAATAAGTCCAAGGCCTCGAGAAACCTTTAATCTCGTTGACTCAATATGCCGTTTAAAAGATAGATTTTCATCCAGAAGTATCCCAAGGAGTCGAATAAACCGGTCAGCTGGGTGGGATATGGATCCCTTAGATGTTTTAAGCTCTGTCACTGTAGGGCAGCTTTTCACTGTAGGGCATATTCTCCCTATGCGGGAGAATATAAGAAGAAACGATTTTTTTACATTCAAAGCTAACAAATTTGCATCAAACCAACGATATATATTTTCTGTCATCAATTATAGCTTGAGGATAAGAGATGATTCATCAGGTGCTGCAGCCCCCAGGGTGGTGTCGTCGGCGAATGCAAAGAGTTCTTCATTTTGACCAGGCGTATCCAAGGCTCCAACCACAGCATCTCCTTTCTGGCACAAATGACAACAGAAATCAGATCGTGGGTTGCTAAATAGTCGATAGAAGTCGTTGACATATATGAGGAAAAGGGATGGCCCAAGAACTGAGCCTTGTGGCACTCCATATTCGACTGGAATATGCTCATTAGAAGCTTCGACTGTAATGGATCGGCCAGTTAGGAATGAAGAAAACCAGGACAGAGCTTCTCCACGAACGCCTTGATGCGACAACTTACCAATAAGTGTCTCGTGTGTGAGGCTGTCAAAAGCTTTCTTCACATCAAGGAATATTGCCGCAGGGATAAGGCCGAAGTCTAAAGACTGTCTTACAAAATGAAGAAGCATATTACATGCGTGTTCTGTTGAGAACTTCTCCCGAAAACCAAATTGGTGCCGATGAAAAAACTTCTTCGCGTCTAGGAAACTCAGCAAACGGTTTAGCATAGCCTTTTCAAATATTTTAGAAAAAACAGACAGAAGTGATATAGGTCTATAGTTCTCCGGGTCCTCCCGGTCGCCTCCTTTAAATAGTGCTATCACTCGTGCCAACTTGAGACGCTGAGGGAATATTCTGAGCTTGAATGACTGGTTAACCAAGTGGCACAGTGGTGTAATAATTGAGGGAAGAATTTGTTTGATTAATTTGGCAGGAATTTGGTCGAATCCAGATGAAGAATTTTTCAATGACGATATTATTGTTATCATTCCTGCTCCGTAACTGACTCAAGAACCATCGACTTTGCACAGGAAGGATCGAGGAATTGCTTCCAAGATTTAGAACCTGAAGAAGGAACCAGACCTAACGCCGTTTTCCCAACCTCAGCAAAAAATTTAGTCATCTGATGTCACACTTGGTCTTCATCCAAGAAAAGCTGATTCTGAACATTAAGTGATTTAGGGAGCTTTCTAGGTCTTGCTGATGGTTGCGTAACTTCCTTAATTACATCCCAAGTTTTCTTAATATTTTTGCCGCAATCCGCAAACCTTCGGGAAAAATATGTAATCTTAGCTTTTAGAATCAGAGTTTTAAGCATCTTCCGGTATAGTTTAAAAGCCTCTAATTTAGCATCACTTGGTCCGTTCCTATACTCTTTCCAAAGGTTCTGTTTCCTCTTTATTGACTTCAGTATTCCAGCTGTAGTCCATGGGGCTATGGGTGTTGATCTCTTAGAAGAACTTGGTTGGGGTGTTCGGCAACGGTGGATAAATTTCTTCTTTACTGTTTCATAAAAAAAAAAAATCAAATACCTTATTATAATTTTCTAACCTCATCCTCTCAGGTATTGTAAACTCCCATGACGTAGCGAATAAATCATCTTTGAGCTTTTCGATGTTTGCTGGTGTGTATCGGAATCTTGGTTTATTATCAGGGGCTATTCGGCGGGCAAGCCGGGGGAGTGGAAGTAAAACTCCTACTGGGAAATGATCCGATGTATCTGATAGTAGCACTTCATTTTTTACAGAATGTATAGATGAGAACACATTGTCAATTAAGGTTGCAGATTGGTTCGAAATTCGTGTAGGGATATTTATACAGGGAGTTAACCCAGACGAGATTACTAGTGCCAGTATATCACAAGCCTGACTTGATGACATATCCATCATGTCAACGTTAAAATCACCGATTAAAATTATTTCTGCCTTTTCAGACAATACTTTCCCAAGAACAATCTCTAATATTTCCATAAATTGTTTCATTGATCCGCTTGGAGATCTGTATATTTCGCCAATTATTATCTTTTCATTGGAGCTAGTAGCCAATTCTATGAACAGAGATTCAAATACCCGTTCAATGTTTATAGACAGATCATCTCTTCTTACAACTGCCAGATTACTCAATACATAAAATCCTAGGCCTCCCCCCTTTTTGCTATCTTTCTATTTAGAAATATTGAATTATATCCAGGTATATCTATAAGTAGGTGGTTCTTTTCATTTAAAAAAGTTTCACATAAACCAATAATTCCAGGTCTTACATATAAGCTGTATATCATCCAGGGAAGAATTCAGCCCTTGAGCATTCAAATGCACAACCCGGAGGACATCCTCCCACCGAGCCCCAACATTCCATAGGCCAAACTCCTCCACAAAATTACTATCAATCATATTATCTAAATTTTCATCAAAATTCATATTCGGTGTTCGTCCTATCGGGTTATTCAAAATTTCATTAAAATTTACTCTACGATTTTCATATTCATCTAATTTCCTTTTCGTGAGATTAGCGTCAGTCCTTCATACATTACTACTTACCAATATAGGTGATGAATAGAGACCACGCTGTAGTCGAGCGAACACGGGCGACGCAGACATCCTAATGACAGCAAATTCATAAGGCGAAGGCACGAACTTGAATTTTCGTTCTGGAACGGAAAAATATTGACAAGTAAAAAAGTAAAGAAAAGAGCAAATAACAAGGAAAGAGAGAAATATAAGAAAATAAAAAAAAAACATAGATAAGCACATTGCAAAAGAAAGAAAGAAAGAAGTAAATAATATAGTAAATAGAGAAAAGGAAAATAAGACAATAACTAAAAAACCCAAACAGATACGGACGTTGCAAAAAAAGAGCAGCAAAATTGCATCCCCTCACTTTACTGAGGCGAAAATACTCGATAGTTTATGTCACAGGTCAGAAGCACCATCACTAATAACTGCGAATAAAACCATGTCGAGGGGGTCATGGCATGCATCACTGAACTTAACCCAGTTTGAGCTAGAAGTTTTTTTTTGTTTCTAGCCATAGTTTAGTACCCTGTTGCATGACTTTAGTTTGAGATACTTTCTCAGCGGTTACTTTGGAATTTCGAAGCTTGTAAGCCGTACTCAAAAGTTCTTTCCGACGCTTTGCAAGTTCAGATGGTAGGTCATTACTGATGCTCTTTCCTGTGCCTTTTAGGCTACCAACACAAGCCATGATACTATCTTTATGCCTAAGATTCAGAACAGAGACAAAAATAGGGTCCAAAATGGGGCGAGAGTTCGAGCGGGAAGGGCGCTTAGTCATGTTTCTAATTCTTTACATTGCCGTGAATTTTATATCCTTCGAGTTTTGTACTGGCATTCCTGATAAAAAGTCGTGGACTGTCTCTTCAATATTCTCACTATCCTTATTAGAAATTCTGTGGATCAGCAGATTTTTGCATTTTACGTACAATTCCGTACTCAAACACTGTTCTTTAACCGCTATAATTGCATTTTTCAAATCACAATTCTATTGTTTCAGAGCTGAATTCTCTTTACGAAGATTTTCGACCATTTGCTTTACGCTCGTCGAAATGCTTTTTGTGACCGACATCGTTAATTTTGCAGTAAAAATTCGCCTCCGTAAATCAAATTAGCAAAATGACATTTCAAAGGGACTCACAGGCATGGACCCCTTTCTTCATATAAAAATCTAAGGGGCCCCGTAACAAACAGCGCAAAAATTGTGAAAAATCCAGATGCGGCTATTAAACTTTCACAGTCACATTTATATAAATAAGTTGTTTGTGTGTCGACTGACGTCATGTTTGTCGATTGTCGACTGAAGTCGTGTTTGTCGACTGTCGACTGACGTCATGTGTTTCGACTGTCGACTGACGTCATGTTTGTCGACTGACGTCATTATAAGAATTGAGCATTATGTCATGTTTGTCGACTGACATCATTATAAGGATTGATCATTATGACGTCATGTATGTATTTTTTATACATACATACTTTGTACATGACGTCAAAGGCTTTGTATATGACATCATTATAAGTATATAAGAAGTCGTTTCAAAAAGAAATTTTTAGTATAGATCTTAAAATGACAGAAGAAGCAGCCGAGGAACCTGCTCAAAGATTTTTTTCAAAGAAAAATTTTAGTATAAATCCTACAATGGCAGAAGCAACAGCCGAAGAAGCTGCTCAAAGAGTTAATACCAAAAGGCTTGAGGCTAATGAACGCAAAACCGCGCAGTTAGATGAAAATCAACTTGGACAGCGAGAATCAAAACGTATCAAAACTGAAAATGATAGTGATGATGATTGACTTTGGGATTTTGACTTGGATAAGGTCATCAATGCCTACCATATTTTAGTTAAAAAAACAAAGGTTCGGCGATATGTATTTCATAGTGACGAAAGACAAGCCAAGGTAAAACAAACCAAACAACTTGAAAGTGATACCGATGATTAAATAAACGACGTTGAAGGGGCTATCATTTCCCAGTTGCAACATCTTTTCCACAAAAATAATAATTTAGTGCTTCTGTTCAAAACAGAAATCGAATTGATGCCTACTGATACGCATAAAATTGTTATTTCCGCTGACAAAGCGCCTACTGCTGAACATGTATCTCGAGGAATCACAAGAACAACGTGAAAACAGGCTTGCGGCACAAAGAGATAATGACAAAAGAAAGCGTGCCGAGGAATCAAAAGAACAACGTCAAAATGATCGCCTGGCATTCAGTACAACCCAGTCGATGATTATAGCTTGAGTAGATGTGTTTGAATCGGGGCTATGTCTAAAATTTGTCCCTATTGCAAGGCCTTGAAATTTAATGGTGAAACAATGGGAATGTTTTGCGCCTCAGGAAAAGTTAAACTTCCTCAACTGGCTGCACCACCAGAGCCATTGAAGACTTTATGACGTTACAGACCGGGACACCGGGACACAAGGAATATAAATGACGACCGGGAAACTCAAAGAGAAATTACAGACCGGGACACCGGGACACAAATGACGACCGGGACACTCTAATATATATATATATATATATATATATATATATATATATATATATATATATATATATATATATATATATATATATATATATATATATATATATATATATATATATATATATATATATATATATATATATATATATATATATATATATATATATATATATATATATATATATATATATATATATATATATATATATATATATATATATATATATATATATATATATATATATATATATATATATATATATATATATATATATATATATATTATATATATATATACTAGGTGTTGGGGTGGCGCGAAGCGCCACCCCAACACCTAGTTGGTGGGGGCGTTTCGTGCCCCCCAAGCCCCCATGCGCGTAAGTTGTTACGCGCCATATTAGTCACGCGCCATTGTAATTGTGTCCCTGTGTCCCACCTGTGAATATAGATAGATATTTGTATATTTTTAATTACGTAAAACTTGCGACTATACGACATTCTTCGCTGTCCTATTGTCTGTGCATATAAATAGATTGTCAGGCTTACCGACCCTTGAACATGCAACATATAACTGTCCATGGGAAAAAAAATCCGTATTCAGATCTATACCTCATTATTCTAATGATTGCCCTTGAACATTCCCTCTGTCCCGGTCGTCATTTATATATCCCCCCTGTGCCCCCTCCGGCGTCCCCGTTTTAGTTGTGTCCCTGTGTCCCGGTCGTTATTTATATTCCCTGTGTCCCGGTCGTTATTTGTGTCCCGGTGTCCCAATCTTTAATTTTTCTTTGAGCGTCCCGGTCGTCATTTATATCTCCTGTGTCCCGGTGTCCCGGTCTTCATTTGTGTCCCGTTGTCCCGATCTGTAATTTCGTCAGTCGACAAACAAGACGTCAGTCGACAAACAACTTCATGACGGAATAATGCTCAATCCTCATAATGACGTCAGTCGAGACTCAAACATGACGTTAGTAGACAGACCCACAGACAAACAACTTATTTATATATAGATAGATATATATAGATAGATAGATAGATATATAGATAGATATATATAGATAGATACATATCTATATATATAGAAATACGTTGTCTGTGTGTCTGTCGAGTGATGTCATGTTTGTGTGTCGACTGACGTCATGTTTGTCGACTGACGAAATTACAGACCAGGACATCGGGACACAAATGACGACCGGGACACCGGGACATCTATCTATATATATAAAAATAAGTTGTTTGTCTGTGTATCTGTCTACTGACGTCATGTTTGTGTGTCGACTGACGTCATGTTTGTCAACTGACGTATCTATATATATAAAAATAAGTTGTCTGTGTGTCTGTCGAGTGACGTCATGTCATCATGTCATGTCGTCATGTTTGTTATGACGATGATGTCATTAAAGGTATTTAAGACATTCGTTCACGGAAAAAATGTTTAATTGTAAAATGACTGAAGAACCTACAATGGCAACAGCCGAGGAAGCTGCTCAAAGAGTCAATGCCAAAAAACTTGCTGCTGATAGATAAAGTAAGAAAAGAAAGCGTGCCGAGGAATCACAAGAACAGCAAGAAAACAGGCATGCGGCTGATAGAGAAAGTAAGAACAGAAAGTGTGCCGAGGAACTACCAGAGCAACGCGAAACCAGACTTGCTGCTAAAAGAGAAAGTGAAAAAAGAAGGCTTGTCGAGGAATCACAAGAACAGCAAGAAAACAGGCTTGCGGCTGATAGAGAAAGTAAGAAAAGAAAGCGTGCCGAGGAATCACAAGAGCAACCTGGGTCAGTGCGATGCTGGATTTACTCAGTGGAATGGCAAAAACGAGGATTGCCACTTGCACATATACTAATCTGGCTATATTATAAAATTACTTCTAACGAAATTGATGATGTGATTTCCGCTGAAATACCTGATGAAAATGTCGATAAGGGGTTATATGATATTGTTGTAAAAAATATGATACATGGACCTTGCGGTGCACTGAACGAAAATTCACCATGCATGGCCAAAGGATGGTGCACAAAGCAATATCCTCGACTTTTAGTACCCAACACAATTACTGAAAATGATGGTTACCCACAATATAGAAGAAGATCTACTGAAAATGGCGGTAAAACAGCGATAATAAAGAAACGTAACGGTACCACTATCGAAGTAGATAACCAGTGGGTTGTTCCATATTCCCCATTCTTATCAAAAACATTTAATGCACACATAAACGTTGAATACTGTAACTCCGTAAAGGCAATCAAATACATATGTAAGTACGTCAACAAAGGCAGTGACATGGCAGTTTTTGGCTTGCAGTCCGAAATCAAAGATATCGACGAAATCGTACAATATCAGGCTGGAAGATACATAAGCAGTAATGAAGCTGTTTGGCGAATTCTTTCATTTCTGATACATGAACGTAGTCCAGCTGTTCTTCACTTATCGGTACATTTACAGAATGGTCAACGTGTTTATTTTTCGGAATCCAACGTGCAACAAAGAGCCCTAATTCGGCCGGATACAAAGTTAACTGCTTTCTTTTCGATATGCAAAAATGATTCTTTTGCAAAAAAACTGCTGTATACTGAAGTGCCTTCGTATTACACGTGGAATACTAAAAATAAAGTATTTGAACGTCGAAAACAGGGTAAGTCAGTCGACGGCCAACCTATCATCTTCAAAGATACCACGATAGGAAGACTCTACACCGTTCACCCCAATCAACATGAATGCTTATTTCTACGCCTGCTTTTGGTGAATGTACCCGGTCCGACATCCTTTGGGTATTTGAGAACTGTAAACGGTACTATACATGACACTTACCGTAGTGCTTGCCAAGCTCTGAATTTATTGGAGAATGATCAACACTGGGATAACTGCATCAATGACGCGTGCGAAACGTCAACTCCAAGTCAAATTCGTGCATTGTTTGGAATCATTCTAACAACTTGCTCTTCTTCAGCTCCTACTAAATTATGGGGAAAATATAATCGAAAATGTCCGAAGATATACTCCATCGAAAACGGTTAGAGACGTCAGATATGACTTTTGATTTTACATCAGAAATTTATAATTACACTTTAGTTATTATAGAAGACTAGCTGTTGGGGTGGCGCTTCGCGCCACCCCAACACCTAGTTGGTGGGGCGCTTCGCGCCCCCCCAAGTCCCCCCGCGCGCGTAAGTCGTTACGCGCCATTTTAGTTACGTGCCATTGTAGTTGTGTCCCTGTGTCCCACCTGTGAATATAGATAGATTTATATATGTGTTTCAAACTACGTAAAAATTGCGAATATACAACATTCTTGGCTTTCCCATTGTCTGTGCATATACAAAGCCGTATGTACTAATAATGACGTCATATGCAAACGCTCTTTTTACAAACAAACAAACATGCATACACACAACTTGTTTTTATATAGATAGATAGATAGATAGATACAATACAAATTAACTGCGTAAAACTTGCGAATATACAACATTCTTCGCTGTCCAATTGTCGCTGCATATAAATAGATTGTCAGGTTTACCGACCCTCGAACATGCAACGTACAATTGTCCATGGGAAAAACAATCAGTATTAAGATCTATACCACATTTTTCTAATGATTGACCTTGAGCTTTGTTGATGGTGATTGCAAATGCTAATCGAATTGGGAATTGCAATCTTTTAAATTAAAGAGGCAGATCCGTTGGAATCATGGGAATGCGAGGAATAAGAACAGCCTCACCCTCAAAAGGCCCTGTCAAGATTGTGGCCTCTATTAGGTTTTCCATTGTTTTTTTTACGGCAAGTCGCGTGCCATTGCAAAGCTTTGGTGGGTTGATATTTCTTAAAAGTATTATTGGTACAACTGTTTTTAGTTGTAGTACGTGTGGTGGAAACCCTGAAAGATCTATGGAATTTAAAAATTCAGATGGATAATTAACCGCTTCATTTGGTTCCAAAACTGTGTCGACTGACTTGTAAAGGACTGCCTGGTCTCGAATCTTGGTCAAAACAATATTGTTGATTTCGTGGACGTCTATATTTTTGGGTGCAAGAATCGCTCTTTCACTTAGCCATTTATTATTTTTATAATTTTTTAGAATATTCGGAAATACTTTTTCAATCAATTCATTTTTGGACGTCACTAAAATTACAGAAATCAGCAGGTAGTTGTATACGTCCTGAAATTGAGTCTACTGGGAGCTTTCCGTTTCCAATTGCCAGCAATTGATCTGAAAATGTTAGACCAGAGTCATCGTTTTGCAATCGGACACGCATATTTGTAGTTAATTTTAATATTTTTACGTTTGCCCATAAATTAGAATTTTTCAGGCAAGCATTCATTTCGTCTGCAGGAGTTGATCTAGGTATTATAGGTAATGTTTGCCTGAAATCTCCCGCAAGCAATATTAATGTGCTGCCAAAGGGTTTCGAATTACCTCTTAAATCTTTCAAGCATTGATCCAGAGCCTCGAGCGATTTTTTGTGTGCCATTGTGCACTCATCCCAAATAATAAGTTTGCATTGCTGCAATACTTTGCCCATCCCAGATGATTTGGAAATATTGCACGTGGGAGCTTCTGTGGAATGCAAATTCAGAGGCAATTTCAAAGCGGAATGAGCAGTTCTTCCACCAGGCAGCAATGTTGCGGCTATTCCGGACGACGCAATTGCCAACGCTATATCATTTTTTGATCGAATTGATGCCAGAATCAGTTTTATCACAAACGTTTTACCAGTAACTCCTGGCGCATCCAAAAAGAAAATTTCTCCAATGTTGTTATCGACACAATGCATTATCGTATCATAAATGTCTTTTTGTTCCGACGTTAACTTGGAAATGTTATTTTGTACATACGACAATAGATCACTCGTACTGTAACTTTGCTCACGATCCAATTCTACACATGTCGAAACAGCAGCGATACGGTTAGGTGAAGGCATTCCCAAATCCTGAAGAGGTTTGTTTGCCATACGTACGCACAAATCTTTTATAATAACTAAAGTGTAGTTATAAATTTCTGATGTAAAATCAAAACTCATATCTGACGTCTCTAACTGTTTTCGATGGAGTATATCTTCGGACATTTTTGACTTATATTTTTCCCATAACTCTGTAGGAGCTGATGGAGAGCAAGTTGTTAAAATGATGCCAAACAATGCACGAATTTGACTTGGGGTTGACGTTTCGCACGCGTCATTGATGCAGTTATCCCAGTGTTGGTCATTCTCCAATAAATTCAGAGCTTGGCATGCACTACGGTAAGTGTCATGTATAGTACCGTTTACAGTTCTCAAACACTCAAAGGATGTCGGACCGGGTACATTCACCAAAAGCAGGCGTAGAAAGAAGCATTCATGTTGATTGGGGTGAACGGTGTAGAGTCTTCCTATCGTGGTATCTTTGAAGATGGTAGGTTGGCCGTCGACTGACTTACCCTGTTTTCGACGTTCAAATACTTTATTTTTAGTATTCCACGTGTAATACGAAGGCACTTCAGTATACAGCAGTTTTTTTCAAAAGAATCATTTTTGCAAAGCGAAAAAAGCTGTTAATGTTGTATCCGGTGGATTCAGGGCTCTTTGTTGCAAGTTGGTTTCCGTGAAATAAACACGTTGACCATTCTGTAAATGTACCGCTAAGTGAACAACAGCTGGACTACGTTCATGTATCGGAAATGAAAGAATTCGCCAAACAGCTTCATTACTGCTTATGTATCTTCCAGCCTGATATTGTATGATTTCGTCGAAATCTTTGATTTCGGGCTGCAAGCCAAAAACTGCCATGTCACTGCCTTTGTTGACGTATTTACATATGTATTTGATTGCCTTTACGGAGTTACAGTATTCAACGTTTATGTGTGCATTAAATGTTTTTGATAATAATGGGGAATATGGAACAACCCACTGGTTATCTACTTCGATGGTGGTACCGTTACGCTTCTTTATTATTGCTGTTTTACCGCCATCTTCAGTAGATCTTCTTCTATATTGTGGGTAACCATCATTGCCAGTAATTGTGTTTGATACTAAAAGTCGAGGATATTGCTTTGTGCACCTTCCTTTGGCGATGCATGGTGAATTTTCGTTCAGTGCACCGCAAGGTCCATGTATCATATTTTTTACAATAATATAATCTAACCCCTTATCGACATTTTTATCAGGTATTTCAGCGGAAATCGCATCATCAATTTCGTTCGAAGTAGCTTTTTTATGTAGCCAGATTAGTATATGTGCGTGTGGCAAACCTCGTTTTTGCCATTCCACTGAGTACATCCAGCATCGCACTGACCCAAACACTTCAAGTTTTACTATATAGTTTATCAGTGATTTCAACTTTTGCCGAAAGACACGGGCCATAATGTCGTGACTATGAACCGCCGATTGTCCTTGAAGAAAAAGTTGCAGTATCTCGTCCCAAGATTGATTACATGTAAATGTAATAAATAAATCTGGACGACCATAGAGACGAACATACGCAATAGCATCTTGAGCATATTCATGCATATGACGGGGACTGCCAGCATATGACGAAGGTAAAATTGTTAATCTTCCAACGTTTGTGGTATTACCGTCATTTATAACTGCATCTCGCAAATGAATGTATTGTTCAGAGCGGAGCTTGGTCTGATTCAGACGGATATATAGCAAACGTTCTGATTCAATTTTAGCATACATATCAACGACAAATTGGTGAAACAATTCACGGCATTTTAAAATATAATTTTCTTCATCCTGCCGAATCATTAGTCTATAGGAATAATAATGCATTGCACTGCATTTCTTATTCATTTCTTTGTTAGTGGCTGGATTCATCACTTTAATATTAAAGTGATAGCCGTCGGCTCCATCCCAAAAAATGATAGGATATTGTAGGGCATCGTAGCATCAATGAGTTTCAGCAATTCTTAACAACTGAGCGTTTCGCTTATGAAGAATAATATCTCGAGGTAAAAACTGATCACCGACCATAACGATTGCCACTTCGTCGATAGTTGGAGCATTGTATCTACGCACATGTTGGCCAGGAGGCGTTTTGTCAGCGGAAATAACAATTTTATGCGTATCAGTAGGCATCAAATCGATGGCTGTTTTGAACAGACGCACTAAATTATTATTTTCGTGGAAAAGATGTTGCAATTGGGAAACGATTGTCCTTTCAACGTTGGGAGAAATTTCGCAACGTGCATTCAATTCAGAATTTCTATCACTGATGAAGTACAATTGTAAAAATTTATGATTCTCGCCTGAGAATGGTAGAAGGGACCCTGCTCTATGATAAATTTGCCCTTTTACTTTGAAAGTAGACATAAATTGATCTGGATTTTCGATTTGGGCTCCAAACGACGTCATTTGGAAACATGAGTTGTATTTTCTGATTTTTGACAAAAAACGCTTAGATTCTGACGTAGTTCCAGTAAGGAAAGTCTTCAATGGCTCTGGTGGTGCAGCCAATAGAGGAAGTTTAACATTTCCTGAGGAGCAACACATTCCCATTGTTTCACCATTGAATTTCAAGGCCTTGCAATAGGGACAAATTTAGACATTGTCCCGATTTGAACACATCTACTCAAGCTATAATCATCGACTGGGCTGTACTTGAATGCCAGGCGATAACTTTCAGGTTGCTCTGATTCCTCGGCACGCTTTTTTTTTCTTACTTTCTATATCAGCAACAAGCCTGATTTCTTGCTGTTCTTGTGATTCCTCGGCACGCTTTCTTTTCTTACTTTCTCTATCAGCAGCAAGCCTGATTTCTTGCTGTTCTTTTGATTCCTCGGCACGCCTTCTTTTTTCACTTTCCCTTTTAGCAGCAAGTCTGCTTTCGCGTTGTTCTGGTAGTTCCTCGGCACGCTTTCTGTTCTTTCTTTCTCTATCAGCCTCAAGCCTGTTTCCTTGCTGTTCTTTTGATTCCTCGGCACGCTTTCTGTTCTTTCTTTCTCTATCAGCCTCAAGCCTGTTTCCTTGCTGTTCTTTGATTCCTCGGCACGCTTTCTTTTCTGACTTTCTCTATCAGCAGCAAGTTTTTTGGCAAAGACTCTTTGAGCATCTTCATCGGCTTTTGCCATTGTAAGTTCATCAGTCATTTTAAACTTAAACATTAATAGATTTCTACGTGAACATATATGTCTTAAATATCTTTAATGACGTCACCGTCATAGCAAAAATGACGACAACTAACTTCATGATTAAATATCTTTAATTACGTCACCGTCATAGCAAAAATGACGACAACTAACTTCATGACGTCTGTCGACACAGAAACATGACGTCACCTGACAGACAGACACACAGACAGACAACTTATTTATATATATATATAGATTTGTGCGTATGTATGGTAAACAAACCTGTTCAGGATTTGGGAATGCCTTCACCTAATCGTACCGCTGCTGTTTCGACATGTTTAAAATTGGATCGTGAACAAAGCTGCAGTACGAGTGATCTATTGTCGTATGTACAAAATAACAGTTCCAAGTTAACGTCGGAACAAAAAGACATTTATGATACGATAATGCATTGTGTCGATAACAACGTTGGAGAAATTTTCTTTTTGGATGCGCCAGGAGGTACTGGTAAAGTGTTTGTGATAAAATTGATTCTGGCATTGCGGGAGATTTCAGGCAAACATTACCTATAATACCTTGATCAACCCCTGCAGACGAAATGAATGCTTGCCTGAAAAATTCTAATTTATGGGCACACGTAAAAACATTAACTACACATATGCGTGTCCGATTGCAAAACGATGACTCTGATCAAACATTTTCAGATCAATTGCTGGCAATTGGAAACGGAAAGCTCCCAGTAGACTCAATTTCAGGACGTATACAACTACCTGCTGATTTCTGTAATTTAGTGACGTCCAAAAATGAATTGATTGAAAAAGTATTTCCGAATATTCTAAAAAATTATAAAAATAATAAATGGCTAAGTGAAAGAGCGATTCTTGCACCCAAAAATATAGACGTCCACGAAATCAACAATATTGTTTTAACCAAGATTCGAGGCCAGGCAGTCCTTTACAAGTCAGTCGACATAGCTTTTGGAACCAAATGAGGCGGTTAATTATCCATCTGAATTTTTAAATTCCGTGGATCTTTCAGGGTTTCCACCACACGTGCTATTACTAAAAATAGGCGTACCAATAATACTGTTAAGAAATATCAACCTACCAAATCTTTGCAATGGCACGTGACTCGCCGTAAAAAAAAAACAATGGAAAACATAATAGAGGCCACAATCTTGACAGGGCCTTTTGAGGGTGAGGCTGTTCTTATTCCTCGCATTCCCATGATTCCAACGGATCTGCCTCTTCAATTTAAAAGATTGAAATTCCAAATTCGATTAGCATTTGCAATCACCATCAACAAAGCTCAAGGTCAATCATTAGAAAAATGTGGTATAGATCTTAATACTGATTGTTTTTTCCCATGGACAATTGAAATAATATATATAATATATATATATATATAAATATATAATAATATATTATATATAAATAAGTTGTCTGTGTGTCTGTCGAGTGACGTCATGTTTGTGTGTCGACTGACGTCATGTTTATCGACTGACGAAATTACAGACCGGG
>NC_088867.1:52523928-52573928 GCF_032884065.1 Artemia franciscana
TCTTTCCAAAGGTTCTGTTTCCTCTTATTGACTTCAGTATTCCAGCTGTAGTCCATGGGGCTATGGGTGTTGATCTCTTAGAAAGACTTGGTTGGGGTGTTCGGCAACGGTGGATAAATTTCTTCTTTACTGTTTCATAAAAAAAAAAAATCAAATACCTTATTATAATTTTCTAAGCTCATCCTCTCAGGTATTGTAAACTCCCATGACGTAGCGAATAAATCATCTTTGAGCTTTTCGATGTTTGCTGGTGTATATCGGAATCTTGGTTTATTATCAGGGGCTATTCGGCGGGCAAGCCGGGGGAGTGGAAGTAAAACTCCTACTGGGAAATGATCCGATGTATCTGATAGTAGCACTTCATTTTTTACAGAATGTATAGATGAGAACACATTGTCAATTAAGGTTGCAGATTGGTTCGAAATTCGTGTAGGGATATTTATACAGGGAGTTAACCCAGACGAGATTACTAGTGCCAGTATATCACAAGCCTGACTTGATGACATATCCATCATGTCCACGTTAAAATCACCGATTAAAATTATTTTCTGCCTTTTCAGACAATACTTTCCCAAGAACAATCTCTAATATTTCCATAAATTGTTTCATTGATCCGCTTGGAGATCTGTATATTTCGCCAATTATTATCTTTTCATTGGAGCTAGTAGCCAATTATATGAACAGAGATTCAAATACCCGTTCAATGTTTATAGACAGATCATCTCTTCTTACAACTGCCAGATTACTCAATACATAAAATCCTAGCCCTCCCCCCTTTTTGCTATCTTTCTATTTAGAAATATTGAATTATATCCAGGTATATCTATAAGTAGGTGGTTCTTTTCATTTAAAAAAGTTTCACATAAACCAATAATTCCAGGTCTTACATATAAGCTGTATATCATCCAGGAAGAATTCAGCCCTTGAGCATTCAAATGCACAACCCGGAGGACATCCTCCCACCGAGCCCCAACATTCCATAGGCCAAACTCCTCCACAAAATTACTATCAATCATATTATCTAAATTTTCATCAAAATTCATATTCGGTGTTCGTCCTATCGGGTTATTCAAAATTCATTAAAATTTACTCTACGACGTTCATATTCATCTAATTTCCTTTTCGTGAGATTACCGTCAGTCCTTCATACATTACTACTTACCAATATAGGTGATGAATAGAGACCACGCTGTAGTCGAGCGAACACGGGCGACGCAGACATCCTAATGACAGCAAATTCATAAGGCGAAGGCACGAACTTGAATTTTCGTTCTGGAACGGAAAAATATTGACAAGTAAAAAAGTAAAGAAAAGAGCAAATAACAAGGAAAGAGAGAAATATAAGAAAATAAAAAAAAAACATAGATAAGCACATTGCAAAAGAAAGCAAGAAAGGAGTAAATAATATAATAAATAGAGAACAGGAAAAATAAGACAATAACTAAAAAACACACACAGATACGGACGTTGCAAAAAAAGAGCAGCAAAATTGCATCCCCTCACTTTACTGAGGCGAAAATAATCGATAGTTTGTGTCACAGGTCAGAAGCACCATCACTAATAACTGCGAATAAAACCATGTCGAGGGGGTCATGGCATGCATCACTGAACTTAACCCAGTTTGAGCTAGAAGTTTTTTTGTTTCTAGCCATAGTTTAGTACCCTGTTGCATGACTTTAGTTTGAGATACTTTCTCAGCGGTTACTTTGGGAATTTCGAAGCTTGTAAGCCGTACTCAAAAGTTCTTTCCGACGCTTTGCAAGTTCAGATGGTAGGTCATTACTGATGCTCTTTCCTGTGCCTTTTAGGCTACCAACACAAGCCATGATACTATCTTTATGCCTAAGATTCAGAACAGAGACAAAAATAGGGTCCAAAATGGGGCGAGAGTTCGAGCGGGAAGGGCGCTTAGTCATGTTTCTAATTCTTTACATTGCCGTGAATTTTATATCCTTCGAGTTTTGTACTGGCATTCCTGATAAAAAGTCGTGGACTGTCTCTTCAATATTCTCACTATCCTTATTAGAAATTCCGTGGATCAGCAGATTTTTGCATTTTACGTACAATTCCGTACTCAAACACTGTTCTTTAACCGCTATAATTGCATTTTTCAAATCACAATTCTATTGTTTCAGAGCTGAATTCTCTTTACGAAGATTTTCGACCATTTGCTTTACGCTCGTCGAAATGCTTTTTGTGACCGACATCGTTAATTTTGCAGTAAAAATTCGCCTCCGTAAATCAAATTAGCAAAATGACATTTCAAAGGGACTCACAGGCATGGACCCCTTTCTTCATATAAAAATCTAAGGGGCCCCGTAACAAACAGCGCAAAAATTGTGAAAAATCCAGATGCGGCTATTAAACTTTCACAGTCACATTTATATAAATAAGTTGTTTGTGTGTCGACTGACGTCATGTTTGTCGATTGTCGACTGACGCCACGTTTGTCGACTGTCGACTGACGTCATGTGTTTCGACTGTCGACTGACGTCATGTTTGTCGACTGACGTCATTATAAGAATTGAGCATTATGTCATGTTTGTCGACTGACATCATTATAAGGATTGATCATTATGACGTCATGTATGTATTTTTTATACATACATACTTTGTACATGACGTCAAAGGCTTTGTATATGACATCATTATAAGTATATAAGAAGACGTTTCAAAAAGAAATTTTTAGTATAGATCTTAAAATGACAGAAGAAGCAGCCGAAAAACCTGCTCAAAGATTTTTTTCAAAGAAAAATTTTAGTATAAATCCTACAATGGCAGAAGCAACAGCCGAAGAAGCTGCTCAAAGAGTTAATACCAAAAGGCTTGAGGCTAATGAACGCAAAACCGCGCAGTTAGATGAAAATCAACCTGGACAGCGAGAATCAAAACGTATCAAAACTGAAAATGATACTGATGATGATTGACTTTGGGATTTTGACTTGGATAAGGTCATCAATGCCTACCATATTATAGTTAAAAAAACAAAGGTTCGGCGATATGAATTTCATAGTGACGAAAGACAAGCCAAGGTAAAACAAACCAAACAACTTGAAAGTGATACCGATGATTAAATAAACGACGTTGAAGGGGCTATCATTTCCCAGTTGCAACATCTTTTCCACAAAAATAATAATTTAGTGCTCCTGTTCAAAACAGAAATCGAATTGATGCCTACTGATACGCATAAAATTGTTATTTCCGCTGACAAAGCGCCTACTGCTGAACATGTATCTCGAGGAATCACAAGAACAACGTGAAAACAGGCTTGCGGCACAAAGAGATAATGACATAAGAAAGCGTGCCGAGGAATCAAAAGAACAACGTCAAAATGATCGCCTGGCATTCAGTACAACCCAGTCGATGATTATAGCTTGAGTAGATGTGTTTGAATCGGGGCTATGTCTAAAATTTGTCCCTATTGCAAGGCCTTGAAATTTAATGGTGAAACAATGGGAATGTGTTGCGCCTCAGGAAAAGTTAAACTTCCTCAACTGGCTGCACCACCAGAGCCATTGAAGACTTTATGACGTTACAGACCGGGACACCGGGACACAAGGAATATAAATGACGACCGGGAAACTCAAAGAGAAATTACAGACCGGGACACCGGGACACAAATGACGACCGGGACACTCTAATATATATATATATATATATATATATATATATATATATATATATATATATATATATTATATATATATATATATATATATATATATATATATATATATATATATATATATATATATATATATATATATATATATATATATATATATATATATATATATATATATATATATATATATATATATAAATATATATATATATATATATATATATATATAATATATATATATATATATATATATATATATATATATATATATATATTTATATATATATATACTAGGTGTTGGGGTGGCGCGAAGCGCCACCCCAACACCTAGTTGGTGGGGGCGTTTCGTGCCCCCCAAGCCCCCATGCGCGTAAGTTGTTACGCGCCATATTAGTCACGCGCCATTGTAATTGTGTCCCTGTGTCCCACCTGTGAATATAGATAGATATTTGTATATTTTTAATTACGTAAAACTTGCGACTATACGACATTCTTCGCTGTCCTATTGTCTGTGCATATAAATAGATTGTCAGGCTTACCGACCCTTGAACATAGAACATATAACTGTCCATGGGAAAAAAAATCCGTATTCAGATCTATACCTCATTATTCTAATGATTGCCCTTGAACATTCCCTCTGTCCCGGTCGTCATTTATATATACCCCCTGTGCCCCCTCCGGCGTCCCCGTTTTAGTTGTGTCCCTGTGTCCCGGTCGTTATTTATATTCCCTGTGTCCCGGTCGTTATTTGTGTCCCGGTGTCCCAATCTTTAATTTTTCTTTGAGCGTCCCGGTCGTCATTTATATCTCCTGTGTCCCGGTGTCCCGGTCTTCATTTGTGTCCCGTTGTCCCGATCTGTAATTTCGTCAGTCGACAAACAAGACGTCAGTCGACAAACAACTTCATGACGGAATAATGCTCAATCCTCATAATGACGTCAGTCGAGACTCAAACATGACGTTAGTAGACAGACCCACAGACAAACAACTTATTTATATATAGATAGATATATATAGATAGATAGATAGATATATAGATAGATATATATAGATAGATACATATCTATATATATAGAAATACGTTGTCTGTGTGTCTGTCGAGTGATGTCATGTTTGTGTGTCGACTGACGTCATGTTTGTCGACTGACGAAATTACAGACCAGGACATCGGGACACAAATGACGACCGGGACACCGGGACATCTATCTATATATATAAAAATAAGTTGTTTGTCTGTGTGTCTGTCTACTGACGTCATGTTTGTGTGTCGACTGACGTCATGTTTGTCAACTGACGTATCTATATATATAAAAATAAGTTGTCTGTGTGTCTGTCGAGTGGCGTCATGTCATCATGTCATGTCGTCATGTTTGTTATGACGATGATGTCATTAAAGGTATTTAAGACATTCGTTCACGGAAAAAATGTTTAATTGTAAAATGACTGAAGAACCTACAATGGCAACAGCCGAGGAAGCTGCTCAAAGAGTCAATGCCAAAAAACTTGCGCTGATAGAAAAAGTAAGAAAAGAAAGCGTGCCGAGGAATCACAAGAACAGCAAGAAAACAGGCATGCGGCTGATAGAGAAAGTAAGAACAGAAAGTGTGCCGAGGAACTACCAGAGCAACGCGAAACCAGACTTGCTGCTAAAAGAGAAAGTGAAAAAAGAAGGCTTGCCGAGGAATCACAAGAACAGCAAGAAAACAGGCTTGTGGCTGATAGAGAAAGCAAGAAAAGAAAGCGTGCCGAGGAATCACAAGAGCAACCTGGGTCAGTGCGATGCTGGATTTACTCAGTGGAATGGCAAAAACGAGGATTGCCACTTGCACATATACTAATCTGGCTATATTAGAAAATCACTTCTAACGAAATTGATGATGTGATTTCCGCTGAAATACCTGATGAAAATGTCGATAAGGGGTTATATGATATTGTTGTAAAAAATATGATACATGGACCTTGCGGTGCACTGAACGAAAATTCACCATGCATGGCCAAAGGATGGTGCACAAAGCAATATCCTCGACTTTTAGTACCCAACACAATTACTGAAAATGATGGTTACCCACAATATAGAAGAAGATCTACTGAAAATGGCGGTAAAACAGCGATAATAAAGAAACGTAACGGTACCACTATCGAAGTAGATAACCAGTGGGTTGTTCCATATTCCCCATTCTTATCAAAAACATTTAATGCACACATAAACGTTGAATACTGTAACTCCGTAAAGGCAATCAAATACATATGTAAGTACGTCAACAAAGGCAGTGACATGGCAGTTTTTGGCTTGCAGTCCGAAATCAAAGATATCGACGAAATCGTACAATATCAGGCTGGAAGATACATAAGCAGTAATGAAGCTGTTTGGCGAATTCTTTCATTTCTGATACATGAACGTAGTCCAGCTGTTCTTCACTTATCGGTACATTTACAGAATGGTCAACGTGTTTATTTTTCGGAATCCAACGTGCAACAAAGAGCCCTAATTCGGCCGGATACAAAGTTAACTGCTTTCTTTTCGATATGCAAAAATGATTCTTTTGCAAAAAAACTGCTGTATACTGAAGTGCCTTCGTATTACACGTGGAATACTAAAAATAAAGTATTTGAACGTCGAAAACAGGGTAAGTCAGTCGACGGCCAACCTATCATCTTCAAAGATACCACGATAGGAAGACTCTACACCGTTCACCCCAATCAACATGAATGCTTATTTCTACGCCTGCTTTTGGTGAATGTACCCGGTCCGACATCCTTTGGGTATTTGAGAACTGTAAACGGTACTATACATGACACTTACCGTAGTGCTTGCCAAGCTCTGAATTTATTGGAGAATGATCAACACTGGGATAACTGCATCAATGACGCGTGCGAAACGTCAACTCCAAGTCAAATTCGTGCATTGTTTGGAATCATTCTAACAACTTGCTCTTCTTCAGCTCCTACTAAATTATGGGGAAAATATAATCGAAAATGTCCGAAGATATACTCCATCGAAAACGGTTAGAGACGTCAGATATGACTTTTGATTTTACATCAGAAATTTATAATTACACTTTAGTTATTATAGAAGACTAGCTGTTGGGGTGGCGCTTCGCGCCACCCCAACACCTAGTTGGTGGGGCGCTTCGCGCCCCCCCAATTCCCCCCGCGCGCGTAAGTCGTTACGCGCCATTTTAGTTACGTGCCATTGTAGTTGTGTCCCTGTGTCCCACCTGTGAATATAGATAGATTTATATATGTGTTTCAAACTACGTAAAAATTGCGAATATACAACATTCTTGGCTTTCCCATTGTCTGTGCATATACAAAGCCGTATGTACTAATAATGACGTCATATCCAAACGCTCTTTTTACAAACAAACAAACATGCATACACACAACTTGTTTTTATATAGATAGATAGATAGATAGATACAATACAAATTAACTGCGTAAAACTTGCGAATATACAACATTCTTCGCTGTCCAATTGTCGCTGCATATAAATAGATTGTCAGGTTTACCGACCCTCGAACATGCAACGTACAATTGTCCATGGGAAAAACAATCAGTATTAAGATCTATACCACATTTTTCTAATGATTGACCTTGAGCTTTGTTGATGGTGATTGCAAATGCTAATCGAATTGGGAATTGCAATCTTTTAAATTAAAGAGGCAGATCCGTTGGAATCATGAGAATGCGAGGAATAAGAACAGCCTCACCCTCAAAAGGCCCTGTCAAGATTGTGGCCTCTATTAGGTTTTCCATTGTTTTTTTTACGGCAAGTCGCGTGCCATTGCAAAGCTTTGGTGGGTTGATATTTCTTAAAAGTATTATTGGTACAACTGTTTTTAGTTGTAGTACGTGTGGTGGAAACCCTGAAAGATCTATGGAATTTAAAAATTCAGATGGATAATTAACCGCTTCATTTGGTTCCAAAACTGTGTCGACTGACTTGTAAAGGACTGCCTGGTCTCGAATCTTGGTCAAAACAATATTGTTGATTTCGTGGACGTCTATATTTTTGGGTGCAAGAATCGCTCTTTCACTTAGCCATTTATTATTTTTATAATTTTTTAGAATATTCGGAAATACTTTTTCAATCAATTCATTTTTGGACGTCACTAAAATTACAGAAATCAGCAGGTAGTTGTATACGTCCTGAAATTGAGTCTACTGGGAGCTTTCCGTTTCCAATTGCCAGCAATTGATCTGAAAATGTTAGACCAGAGTCATCGTTTTGCAATCGGACACGCATATTTGTAGTTAATTTTAATATTTTTACGTTTGCCCATAAATTAGAATTTTTCAGGCAAGCATTCATTTCGTCTGCAGGAGTTGATCTAGGTATTATAGGTAATGTTTGCCTGAAATCTCCCGCAAGCAATATTAATGTGCTGCCAAAGGGTTTCGAATTACCTCTTAAATCTTTCAAGCATTGATCCAGAGCCTCGAGCGATTTTTTGTGTGCCATTGTGCACTCATCCCAAATAATAAGTTTGCATTGCTGCAATACTTTGCCCATCCCAGATGATTTGGAAATATTGCACGTGGGAGCTTCTGTGGAATGCAAATTCAGAGGCAATTTCAAAGCGGAATGAGCAGTTCTTCCACCAGGCAGCAATGTTGCGGCTATTCCGGACGACGCAATTGCCAACGCTATATCATTTTTTGATCGAATTGATGCCAGAATCAGTTTTATCACAAACGTTTTACCAGTAACTCCTGGCGCATCCAAAAAGAAAATTTCTCCAATGTTGTTATCGACACAATGCATTATCGTATCATAAATGTCTTTTTGTTCCGACGTTAACTTGGAAATGTTATTTTGTACATACGACAATAGATCACTCGTACTGTAACTTTGCTCACGATCCAATTCTACACATGTCGAAACAGCAGCGATACGGTTAGGTGAAGGCATTCCCAAATCCTGAAGAGGTTTGTTTGCCATACGTACGCACAAATCTTTTATAATAACTAAAGTGTAGTTATAAATTTCTGATGTAAAATCAAAACTCATATCTGACGTCTCTAACTGTTTTCGATGGAGTATATCTTCGGACATTTTTGACTTATATTTTTCCCATAACTCTGTAGGAGCTGATGGAGAGCAAGTTGTTAAAATGATGCCAAACAATGCACGAATTTGACTTGGGGTTGACGTTTCGCACGCGTCATTGATGCAGTTATCCCAGTGTTGGTCATTCTCCAATAAATTCAGAGCTTGGCATGCACTACGGTAAGTGTCATGTATAGTACCGTTTACAGTTCTCAAACACTCAAAGGATGTCGGACCGGGTACATTCACCAAAAGCAGGCGTAGAAAGAAGCATTCATGTTGATTGGGGTGAACGGTGTAGAGTCTTCCTATCGTGGTATCTTTGAAGATGGTAGGTTGGCCGTCGACTGACTTACCCTGTTTTCGACGTTCAAATACTTTATTTTTAGTATTCCACGTGTAATACGAAGGCACTTCAGTATACAGCAGTTTTTTTCAAAAGAATCATTTTTGCAAAGCGAAAAAAGCTGTTAATGCTGTATCCGGTGGATTCAGGGCTCTTTGTTGCAAGTTGGTTTCCGTGAAATAAACACGTTGACCATTCTGTAAATGTACCGCTAAGTGAACAACAGCTGGACTACGTTCATGTATCGGAAATGAAAGAATTCGCCAAACAGCTTCATTACTGCTTATGTATCTTCCAGCCTGATATTGTATGATTTCGTCGAAATCTTTGATTTCGGGCTGCAAGCCAAAAACTGCCATGTCACTGCCTTTGTTGACGTATTTACATATGTATTTGATTGCCTTTACGGAGTTACAGTATTCAACGTTTATGTGTGCATTAAATGTTTTTGATAATAATGGGGAATATGGAACAACCCACTGGTTATCTACTTCGATGGTGGTACCGTTACGCTTCTTTATTATTGCTGTTTTACCGCCATCTTCAGTAGATCTTCTTCTATATTGTGGGTAACCATCATTGCCAGTAATTGTGTTTGATACTAAAAGTCGAGGATATTGCTTTGTGCACCTTCCTTTGGCGATGCATGGTGAATTTTCGTTCAGTGCACCGCAAGGTCCATGTATCATATTTTTTACAATAATATAATCTAACCCCTTATCGACATTTTTATCAGGTATTTCAGCGGAAATCGCATCATCAATTTCGTTCGAAGTAGCTTTTTTATGTAGCCAGATTAGTATATGTGCGTGTGGCAAACCTCGTTTTTGCCATTCCACTGAGTACATCCAGCATCGCACTGACCCAAACACTTCAAGTTTTACTATATAGTTTATCAGTGATTTCAACTTTTGCCGAAAGACACGGGCCATAATGTCGTGACTATGAACCGCCGATTGTCCTTGAAGAAAAAGCTGCAGTATCTCGTCCCAAGATTGATTACATGTAAATGTAATAAATAAATCTGGACGACCATAGAGACGAACATACGCAATAGCATCTTGAGCATATTCATGCATATGACGGGGACTGCCAGCATATGACGAAGGTAAAATTGTTAATCTTCCAACGTTTGTGGTATTACCGTCATTTATAACTGCATCTCGCAAATGAATGTATTGTTCAGAGCGGAGCTTGGTCTGATTCAGACGGATATATAGCAAACGTTCTGATTCAATTTTAGCATACATATCAACGACAAATTGGTGAAACAATTCACGGCATTTTAAAATATAATTTTCTTCATCCTGCCGAATCATTAGTCTATAGGAATAATAATGCATTGCACTGCATTTCTTATTCATTTCTTTGTTAGTGGCTGGATTCATCACTTTAATATTAAAGTGATAGCCGTCGGCTCCATCCCAAAAAATGATAGGATATTGTAGGGCATCGTAGCATCAATGAGTTTCAGCAATTCTTAACAACTGAGCGTTTCGCTTATGAAGAATAATATCTCGAGGTAAAAACTGATCACCGACCATAACGATTGCCACTTCGTCGATAGTTGGAGCATTGTATCTACGCACATGTTGGCCAGGAGGCGTTTTGTCAGCGGAAATAACAATTTTATGCGTATCAGTAGGCATCAAATCGATGGCTGTTTTGAACAGACGCACTAAATTATTATTTTCGTGGAAAAGATGTTGCAATTGGGAAACGATTGTCCTTTCAACGTTGGGAGAAATTTCGCAACGTGCATTCAATTCAGAATTTCTATCACTGATGAAGTACAATTGTAAAAATTTATGATTCTCGCCTGAGAATGGTAGAAGGGACCCTGCTCTATGATAAATTTGCCCTTTTACTTTGAAAGTAGACATAAATTGATCTGGATTTTCGATTTGGGCTCCAAACGACGTCATTTGGAAACATGAGTTGTATTTTCTGATTTTTGACAAAAAACGCTTAGATTCTGACGTAGTTCCAGTAAGGAAAGTCTTCAATGGCTCTGGTGGTGCAGCCAATAGAGGAAGTTTAACATTTCCTGAGGAGCAACACATTCCCATTGTTTCACCATTGAATTTCAAGGCCTTGCAATAGGGACAAATTTTAGACATTGTCCCGATTTGAACACATCTACTCAAGCTATAATCATCGACTGGGCTGTACTTGAATGCCAGGCGATAACTTTCAGGTTGCTCTGATTCCTCGGCACGCTTTTTTTTTCTTACTTTCTATATCAGCAACAAGCCTGATTTCTTGCTGTTCTTGTGATTCCTCGGCACGCTTTCTTTTCTTACTTTCTCTATCAGCAGCAAGCCTGATTTCTTGCTGTTCTTTTGATTCCTCGGCACGCCTTCTTTTTTCACTTTCCCTTTTAGCAGCAAGTCTGCTTTCGCGTTGTTCTGGTAGTTCCTCGGCACGCTTTCTGTTCTTTCTTTCTCTATCAGCCTCAAGCCTGTTTCCTTGCTGTTCTTTTGATTCCTCGGCACGCTTTCTGTTCTTTCTTTCTCTATCAGCCTCAAGCCTGTTTCCTTGCTGTTCTTTTGATTCCTCGGCACGCTTTCTTTTCTGACTTTCTCTATCAGCAGCAAGTTTTTTGGCAAAGACTCTTTGAGCATCTTCATCGGCTTTTGCCATTGTAAGTTCATCAGTCATTTTAAACTTAAACATTAATAGATTTCTACGTGAACATATATGTCTTAAATATCTTTAATGACGTCACCGTCATAGCAAAAATGACGACAACTAACTTCATGATTAAATATCTTTAATTACGTCACCGTCATAGCAAAAATGACGACAACTAACTTCATGACGTCAGTCGACACAGAAACATGACGTCACCTGACAGACAGACACACAGACAGACAACTTATTTATATATATATATAGATTTGTGCGTATGTATGGTAAACAAACCTGTTCAGGATTTGGGAATGCCTTCACCTAATCGTACCGCTGCTGTTTCGACATGTTTAAAATTGGATCGTGAACAAAGCTGCAGTACTAGTGATCTATTGTCGTATGTACAAAATAACAGTTCCAAGTTAACGTCGGAACAAAAAGACATTTATGATACGATAATGCATTGTGTCGATAACAACGTTGGAGAAATTTTCTTTTTGGATGCGCCAGGAGGTACTGGTAAAGTGTTTGTGATAAAATTGATTCTGGCATTGCGGGAGATTTCAGGCAAACATTACCTATAATACCTTGATCAACCCCTGCAGACGAAATGAATGCTTGCCTGAAAAATTCTAATTTATGGGCACACGCAAAAACATTAACTACACATATGCGTGTCCGATTGCAAAACGATGACTCTGATCAAACATTTTCAGATCAATTGCTGGCAATTGGAAACGGAAAGCTCCCAGTAGACTCAATTTCAGGACGTATACAACTACCTGCTGATTTCTGTAATTTAGTGACGTCCAAAAATGAATTGATTGAAAAAGTATTTCCGAATATTCTAAAAAATTATAAAAATAATAAATGGCTAAGTGAAAGAGCGATTCTTGCACCCAAAAATATAGACGTCCACGAAATCAACAATATTGTTTTAACCAAGATTCGAGGCCAGGCAGTCCTTTACAAGTCAGTCGACATAGTTTTGGAACCAAATGAGGCGGTTAATTATCCATCTGAATTTTTAAATTCCGTGGATCTTTCAGGGTTTCCACCACACGTGCTATTACTAAAAATAGGCGTACCAATAATACTGTTAAGAAATATCAACCTACCAAATCTTTGCAATGGCACGTGACTCGCCGTAAAAAAAAAACAATGGAAAACATAATAGAGGCCACAATCTTGACAGGGCCTTTTGAGGGTGAGGCTGTTCTTATTCCTCGCATTCCCATGATTCCAACGGATCTGCCTCTTCAATTTAAAAGATTGCAATTCCCAATTCGATTAGCATTTGCAATCACCATCAACAAAGCTCAAGGTCAATCATTAGAAAAATGTGGTATAGATCTTAATACTGATTGTTTTTCCCATGGACAATTGAAATAATATATATAATATATATATATATATAAATATATAATAATATATTATATATAAATAAGTTGTCTGTGTGTCTGTCGAGTGACGTCATGTTTGTGTGTCGACTGACGTCATGTTTATCGACTGACGAAATTACATACCGGGACATCGGGACACAAATGACGACCGGGACATCTATATATATATATATATATATATATATATATATATATATATATATATATATATATATATATATAAATAAGTTGTCTGTGTGTGTGTGTGTGTCGAGTGACGTCATCTTTATGTGTCGACTGACGTCAAGTTTGTCCACTGACGTCATTATAAGGATTGAGCTGCATGCGTCATGACGTTGTTTGTCGACTGACGTCATGTTTGTCAACTGATGAAATTACATACCGGGACACAAATGACGACCGGGACACAGGGAATATAAATGAAGACCGGGAACCTCAAAGAGTAATTACAGACTGGGACACCCGGACACAAATCACGACCGGGACACAGGGAATATAAATGACGACCGGGACACAGGGACACAGCTACAACGGGGACGCCGGGGGCACAGGCGGGATATATAAATGACGACCGGGACACAGGGATTGTTCGAATAGAAATTACAGACCGGGACACCGGGACACAAATGACGATCAGGACACCGGGACACAGGGAATATAAATGACGACCGGGACACTCAAAGAGAAGTTACAAACTGGGATACCGGGACACAAATGACGACCGGGACACAGGGAATATAAATGACGACCGGGACACAGGGATTGTTCGAATAGAAATTACAGACCAGGATACCGGGAAACAAATGGCGATCGGGACACCGGGACACAGGGAATATAAATGACGACCGGGACACTCAAAGAGAAATTACAAACTGGGATACCGGGACACAAATGACGACCGGGACACAGGGAATTTAAATGACGACCGGGACACAGGGACACATCATTAGAATAATGAGGTATAGATCTGAATACGGATTGTTTTTCCCATGGACAATTATATGTTGCATGTTAAAGAGTCGGTAAACTTGACAATCTATTTATATGCACAGACAATGGGACAGCGAAGAATGTTGTATATTTGCATGTTTTACGTAGTTAAAAACATATACATATATATATATATATATATATATATATATATATATATATATATATATATATATATATATATATATATATATATATATATATATATATCTATTCACAGGTGGGACACAGGGACACAACTACAATGGCGCGTAACTAATATGGGATGTAACGACTTACGCGCGGGGGGGGGGCTTGGGGGCGCGAAGCGCCCCCACCAACTAGGTGCTAGGGTGGCTGAAGCGCCACCCCAACAGCTAGTAGGGAATATAAATGACGACCGGGACAGTCAAAGAGAAAGCGACCGGGACACAAGGAATGTTCGATTAGCAATATAGATAACTTCGAAGACCACACTGCCTTTCCATGACGAAAGTAAAACAGTTCAAAATAGGGATGATACCTTTTTATTGACAGTGAATAGATATAATATTATTTAACTGGATATTTCGAACACATATACAGTGTTCATCATCAGCAGTAAAACTTGTTTTACTGCTGATGATGAACATTGTATATGTGTTCGAAATATCCACTTAAATAATTTTATATCTATTCACTGTCAATAAAAAGGTATCATCCCTATTTTGAACTATTTTACTTTCGTCGATTAGCAATCACTATTAACAAAGCACCGGGACAAAAATGAAGACCGGGACAGAGGGAATATAAATGACGACCAGGACACTCAAAGAGAAATTACAGACCGGGACACCGGAACACAAATGACGACCGGGACAAAAATGACGACCGGGACACCGGGACACAGGGAATATAAATGACGACCGCAACACTCAAAGAGAAATTACAGACTGGGACAACGGGACACAAATGACGACTGGGACACAGGGAAACAACAACAACGGGGACGCCGGGGGCACAGGGGGATATATAAATGACGACGGGGACACAGGGAGATTCGAGACCAGGCAGTCCTTTACAAGTCAGTCGACACAGTTCTTGTACCAAATGAAGCGGTTAATTATCCATCTGAATTTTTAAATTCCCTGGATCTCCCAGGGTCTCCACCACATGTGCTATAACTAAAAATAGGCGTACCAATAATACTACTACGAAATATCAACCCACCAAAGCTTTGCAATGGCACGCGACTTGCCGTAAAAAAAACAATGGAAAACGTAATAGAGGCAACAATCGTGACAGGGCCTTTTGAGGGTGAGGCTGTTCTTATTCCTCGCACTCCCATGATTTCAACGGATATGCCTTTTCAATTTAAAAGATTGCAATTTCCAATTCGATTAGCATTTGCATTAGCATTAGAAAAATACGGTATAGATCTTAATACAGGTTATTTTTCCCATGGACAATTGTACGTTTCATGTTCGAATATATATATATATATATATATATATATATATATATATATATATATATATATATATATATATATATATATATATATATATATATATATATATATATATATATATATATATATATATATATATATATATATATATATATATATATATATATATATATATATATATATAGCGATGGGCAATGTATATAACGTAAAATACTTAGCAAAGGGGCTGAGACGGACTTTGACTTTTCGACTTCTTTGACTAAGATGACTATCTCAAAAGTTTGATTGGATATATTGTGGAAAATCGGTTTTTGGTTGCTTGCAGGGGGGCCACTGGCCCTCCCAGACCTCGGTTTACCTCAACCCCAGACCTCAGTTTGCCCCCCTCCACAGCTGAAATTTAGGTTCTTCCAAAATCTTGTCAAAACTAAGCTAAACCTACATAATTACAGCATCAACAGAAACAGATCAGTTTTATTATTACATATTTACCTTTATAGTACTAAATAGTACCTTTGTGTTACCAAATGGCCCTTTTTTTAGTTTTTACTGCCATTTTCACTTGACTTTGGAAAATTTGCTCCAGCATTACCCCCTCCCCAAGATTTTGACGAAATTACTCCACTGGGGCTCACCTTCTGATCACTTTCGAATCTTAAAAAGGGAGCTGGAACTTTAAATTTTTAGTTGATTGCATCCCCTCCCAAGTTCTACAACCACCCCTTCTTATGAATTGCTACTACATTGTAGCCCTAAAAATATAATACATTGCAATACATTTTACAAAAAAAAAATACTTGTAATACATTGAAGCCTCTGGGTATTTTCAATACTTAATGACTGAGTTAAATATGTATGTAGAAATTTCAGTTGTTGTTTTTCTTATATATCCGAAATTATCCTGAAACAAAATGGAGGGGAGTTATCCGGGGGATTTTCCACGGGAGGGGGCAAGCTTCCGCTGGGGAAGGGATTCTACGGGGGAGTTTTTCTGGGATTTTTCTTGGGGGGATTTTCCAGGGGGAACTTCCAGTGGGGAATTTTCAACCGGAGGGGAATTTGCACTTATGTATTATAACATGCACACTCGAGTAGTAGAGTTAGATTAATCCTAATGAAATTTATAACTAAAATCTTTCATACATTCGTTAATTATTCTCACCACTTTATTTTCCCAAATTTAGATACGTTTATAATTGGAGTAAAACAACTAGCCCATAAAACACGGTCTTATCAAACAGTTCGTGGTAACTGTAGTAAGGACCGACCAGGCTCAATAGTAACCGAAACTCTAAAAAATAGAATTTTGATACCAATAGTCACATCAAAAGAATTGCATTTTTACGCTGATTCTAAATATACAACTTTCATCAAGTTTATTTACCCATCAAAAGTTACGAGCCTGAGAAAATTTGACTTTTTTGGAAAATAGGAAGAAACGCCCCGTAAAAGTCAAAGAATCTTAACGAAAATCACACCATGAGATTCAGCGTATCAGAAAACCCTAATGTTAAAGTTTCAAGCTCCTATTTAGAAAAATGGGAAATTTTGTATTTTTTTTTGTCAGAAGACAGATTATGGATGCGTGTTTATTTGTTTGTTTTTTTTTGTTTTTTTTTCTTTTCTCCAGGGGTAATCTTATCGACCCAGTGGTCCTAGAATGTCGCGAGAGGGCTAATTTAAATGGAAATTAAAATTTCTAGTGCGGTTTTTAAGTGACAAAAAAAATTGGAGGGCACCTAGGCCCCATCAAACGCTCATTTTCCCCAAACTTACTGCATCAAAATTTTGAGATAGCCATTTCGTTCAGCATGGTCGAAAAACCTATTAATTATGTCTTTGGGGACGACTGGCTCCCTCATAGTCTCCAGGGGAGGTCCTGTAAGTTACTAACTTTGACCATTATTTACATAAAGTAATGGTTATTGGGACGTGTACAGACGATTTCAGGGACTTTTTCGCGTTAAAGGGGGGTCGGGGAAGGGGTTACGTGGGAGGATTTTTCCATTGAAGATATTTTCATGAGGGAAGAAAATTTCCATGAAGAGGCCACAGGATTTTCTAGCATTATTTACAAGAACAATGAGAAAATAAATTTAAAAAAAGTTGTTTTTTTTTCGGCGGAAGTATGAAGCAGCATCAGAAACTAAAACGAACAGAAATTAATATGTATATAAGGGGGTTCGTCTCCTCTACAATATATCACTCTTTTCGCTAAAGTATATTTAGTAATTTCAACTATTTATTCAATGGCGTTTGTGATTCAGGGGTCATTCTTAGAGAATTGGGACCAAGTTGAAGCTTTAGTATAAAGAGAGAGATATTGTTGAGGGGGAGAACCTGCTCATATACATAATTAAAAAATACAAGTATAGCATTTCGTTACGTAAGTTAATTCGCAAGTTACGTATACTTATTACTAACAAAAACCTTTGTAAAAAAATAAAAAGTTCTACTTGCCTTTTTAAGTAGCCAAAAATTAGAGTGCAACTGGGCCTCCTCCCCCACCTTTTTTTTTATCAAAATCGTCCGGTAAAAACTATGAGAAAGCCATTTAGCCAAAATAAATAAATTAATATGCAAATTTCGTTTTAATTATTTATGTACGGTGAGCCGAAATGAAAACATGCATTAATTCAAAAACGTTCAGAAATTAAATGAAAAACCTCGTCAACGCCTCGCTCTTTACGATAAAGATTTTTATTTTTTTTTAAAGTAGAGTTTTGAGAAAGAGTCGAACTTTAGCGTAAAGAGCGATGCGTTGAGGAGGTGACAACCCCTTTCATAAACGGAGTAATTTCTGTTCGATTTAAGTTTTAGTGTCGCTCCTTACTTGCAGTTAAAAATCTTGTTCTTTTCATTTAATTTAAAATATAAGGACTACCTATTCTATGATATAAAACATGTGAACTTTCATTTGGAAAAAAATGTTTCAAATTACGAATAACTTCTAATCCTTTAGCCATTTAGAAGCAATCAAACCAATGTGCCGTTTCCAAGATGCAATCAACATAAAAACCAAGATATCGCACATAATTTACATGATTCAGTGCATCTCCTCTCAATAAAATTTATCCACCAACATCAGTCGGTGTTCCCACTCTACTATACACCATAAAATTTGTTTTACTCACACTTACTGATAAAAGGCAAAGATTTGTGAATTTATAGAGTTGAGCCGTTAGACTCTTAACCTTTCAAACAGTTCGTGGTAACGAACTGTAAGTAAGAAGCGACTTGCTGAATAGTAACAGAAATTCTACAAAACGGAGTTTTGATACAATAGATATATCAAAAGAATTAGATTCTTATGCTGATTTCAAATATATAAGTTTTATTAAGTGTAATCTCACCCATCAAAGGTTACGAGCATGAGAAAATTTGCCTGATTTTCGGAAAAAGGGGAAAACACCCACTAAAATTCACAGAATCTTAATAAAAATTACGCCATCAGATTAAGTGCATCAGAGAGCCTTAATGTAGATGTTTCAAGTTCCTATCTTTAAAAATGTGGAATTTTGTATTTTTTGTCAGAAAAAAGATCACTGATGCCTGTATATTTGTTTCTTTGTTGTTGTTGTTTTTTTTTTGTATTCCCCAGGAGTGATCATATCGACCCAGTTGGGCTTAGAACATTGGTAGAGGTCTCATTCTAATGAAAATTAAAGTTCTAGTGCTCTTTTTAAGTGAGCATAAAATTGAAGAGAAACTAGCCCCCTCCTAAGCCTCTTTTTCCTCAGAATCGTCTGATCAAAATTCTGATTACTATTTTATTCAGCATAGTTGAAAAGCCTAATAAATATGTCTTTGGAGATAACACGACGCCACACAGGCCCTGGGGAAAGGTCATTAACTTATAAAACTTGCCCGTTGTTTACGTGTAGTATTTGTTATTGGAAATTATGCATACATTTTTCAGGTGGGGAGGGGAGGACGAATTTTTTGAGGGAGGACTTTGCACGGGGAAAATTTTGTAGGGAGAAGTAATTTTCCAGGGGGTGACCTTTTCAGGGTTAATTGTATACAGGGGGAATTTACCAGAATTCCTGTACGAAATTTCTTTTTATGTTTTACTTTTTCTTTACTGACTCAATTTTACGTGTTGAGGAGTTGAGAGTAAATACCCAGGGTAAATTTCCTTTGGGATTGAATTTTTCAGAGGATATTTCCGTAGGGAAAGGTTTCTTTCTGTGGATGTGGTGCCAGATTTCCTAGCGTTATTGAAAAAATAATAAGAAATTAAACAAAAAACGGAAGTTTTTTTTAACTGGAAGTAAGGAGCAATATTAAAACAAAAAGCGAATAAAAATTATTACGTATACGATGAGGATTACCCCTCTTTAACATCGCACTCTTTACACTAGAGCTTAAATTGTGTCCCGATTTTTTAAAAACGACTCCTGAAACACAAGGGTAGTTTAATTAAAACAATAAGTAACGTTTTTAAAATGCCGGAAAACTTTAGCGTGAATAGCGTGGTGTTGAGGAGGAGGCAACCCCCCTCGTATACGTAATAACTTCTGTTCGTTTTAAGCTTTAATATTGCTCTTTACTTTCAGTGGAAAATAACTTGTTTTTTGTATTTAATTCAATTAAAGATTCAACGCAACGACTAGAAAAAGTAAGATCAGCATCATCTGCGATCGAAGCAATTTGCCCGGCCAGTTTCGCTGTTAATCAATACTGATTAACTGCGGTCCGTAGAAATATTTAATTAATATTTGCCTGAGATTCTCATTATCAAAGTTTGTTACCACGAAATATTTGATAAAATTTTATCGTGATAAACAACTCTATATGAACTATTTTGTTCAGTTGAATTCTGGCATTGAAAAAAAGATGGTCAGTTTGCCAGATGGATTGTAAGTTTAAATTTAGGCTATCTTTTGCTTTTCTAAAAACAATTTGAATGTCACAAGATACAAGGGATTTCAGAGGAGGGGGAGAATTATCCTGTTATGAAAAAGGTATATGGTATGAAAAACCCTTTACTTATGTATGTATGAAAAAGGTTATTTATGTCACCTGTTATAATAGGTGTTTTGAATTAGGGAAGGGATCCATTTAATTTAAAATTACATAACAATTACAATATTACTGCATATAAGACAAAGCAAAAGAAAAAACTCAACTGACTGATAAGAAATGCTTTATCTCCTAAGAGCCTCTGAATATTTTTGAAACCATGACTATCTGAACGAAAAACATAGTTCTTTGTATTGTCACAGAGCAACATTTTAAAGTCTCCACTACACAAATGTGTTCTCTCCCACAGCACCGGGTTTTGCTCGGCTAGTTTGCGTGATAGCTATATTCATGAATTGGAGAACAAAATCGATCTACATGCAAATAGCTCCTTAATGTACAAAAAATATTGTGTATACGGAAAGACATTCGTCAAGCCTAAAACAAAGAGGTGCGTCTAGTTTCAGAATGACACGAGGGGTTGCCCACTCTTAAAAATTTACATTAAGTGACGCGTGCCAAGCGTGGGCAACCCCTTTGAATAACACCAAGAGACTTTAGTTACATGGGGATGAGATGCAGAGTCAGTGATTTTTGAAAAAGGGAAAGTACCCAATGATTTTAGGAAAAACTTAATTAAACCACTGTATAAGAAAGGTGACAAGAGTGAGTGTCGTAATTATAGAGGCATTAGTTTGGTCTCTGTAGGTAGCAAATTACTGAGTAATATGATACTTTTTAGACTGAGACATGCTGTAGACAAAGTTTTAAGGGAAGAACAATGCGGTTTTAGAAAAGGTAGAGGATGTGTCGACCATGTTTTCACTCTTAGGTTAATTAAATAAAAAAAACTAGTTTTTTAACTGAAAGTAAGGAGCGACATTAAAACTTAAAACGAACAGAAATTACTCCGTATATGAAATGGGTTGTCCCCTCCGCAATCCCACGCTCTTTACGCTAAAGTTTGACTCTTTGCCACAATTCTACTTTTTAAAACAACTAAAACTTTAGCGTAAAGAGCGTGGGACTGCGGAGGGGACAACCCATTTCATATACGGAGTAATTTCTGTTCGTTTTAAGTTTTAATGTCGCTCCTTGCTTTCAGTTAAAAAACTAGTTTTTTTTATTTAATTTCTGAACGTTTTTGAATTAATGCATGTTTGATTTTGGCTCTCCGCACATAAATTATTGAAATGAAATTAGTATATTAATTTTTTTTTGGCTAAATGGCTTTCTCTTAGTTTTGATCAGACGATTTTGAGAAATAAGGGGTGGGGAAGGAGGCCTAGCTGCCCTCCAATTTTTCGGTTACTTAAAAAGGCTACTATAACTTTTAATATTCAATGAACGTTTTTATTAGTAAAAAATATACGTAACTTAAGAATTAACTTACGTAACAAACTTTTATATTCTTATATTTTTATTATGTGTACGAGGGGGTTTGTACCCTCGTTAATACCTCGCTCTTTACACTAAATCGTAAGTTTTGTTCCAATTCTTTAAGAATGACCCCTGAATCAAATAGGCCGTTGAATAAATAGTTGAAATCACTAAAAATATTTTAGCATAAAGAGCGAGGTATTTATCTCCTCCTAAATACCTCGCTCTTTATGCAAAAGTATTTTTAGAGCCCTTCATATGCGTAATAATCTCTGTTTGTTTTAAATTTCAATGCTATTCCTTACTTTCATTTGAAAAAACGTTTTCATGTTTATTTTTTCATTGTTTTTTTTTATAGTAATGCTAGAAAATCCTGCGCCCTTTTCATTGAATTTTTTTCAACCATGGCATATTTCTCCAAGGAAAGATCCTCCCACATAGCCCTCCCTCAACCCTACCCCCAAAACCAAAAAAAATCCCCCTGAAAACGTCTGTACACTTCCCAATAACCATTATTATATGTAAACACTGGTTGAAGTTTGTAACTTGCAACCCCTCCCCCAGGGACTGTGGGGGAGTAAGTCATCCCCAAAAACATAGTTATTAAGATTTTCGACTATGCCAAACAAAATGGCTATCTCAAAATTTTGATCCGTTGACTTTGGGAAAAAAATGAGCGTGGGAGGGGGCCTCGATGCCCTCCAATTTTTTTGGTCACTTAAAAAGGGCACTAGAACTTTTCATTTCCGTTAGAATGAGCCCTCTTGCGACATTCTAGGACCACTTGGTCGATACGATGACCCCTGGGAAAAAAAAAAAAAAACAAAAAAACAAACAAATAAACACGCACCCGTGATTTGTCTTCTGGCAAAAAATGCAAAATTCCACATTTTTGTAGATAGGAGCTTGAAACTTCTACAGTAGGGTTCTCTGATACGCTGAATCTGATGGTGTCATTTTCGTTAAGATCCTACGACTTTTAGGGGGTGTTTCCCCCTATTTTCCTAAATAAGGCAAATTTTCTCAGGCTCGTAACTTTTGATGGCTAAGACTAAACTTGATGAAACTTATATATTTAAAATCAGCATTAAAATGCGATTCTTTTGATGTAGCTATTTATATCAAAATTCAATTTTTTAGAGTTTTGGTTACTATTGAGCCGGATCGCTCCTTACTACAGTTCGTTACCACGAACTGTTTGATAATTGAGAAGTCCCTTCGTTGTCAAACACCTTTGGTCCTTAGTTTTTATCGATTATGAGCAAGCTTTCGATTCTGTTGATAGAACAGCGTTAACAAAGGTCTTATCGTTATATGGTATACCCGAAAAATACATTAAAGTGGTTTGCGCTATGTACGAGAATAATACTGCTGCAGTTAAGGTAGGAAATGAGGTTAGCAACTGGTTTTGTATTAAATCAGGAGTTAAGCCGGGTTGTGTTCTATCCCCCTTTATATGGACCATTTTGATGAACTTCGTCTTAAGGAGCACAGGAAAGGCAATTGGAGACCATGGAATCAAATGGAGAGGAAGAACGCTCCTAGACTGAGATTACGCTGATGATTTAAGCATATTAGATGAAAGTGTGAGCAAAATGAATGAATTTTTTGAGGTTTGCGAGTTCAGGGTGCTAAAATAGGCTTGAAAATTAATGTTAAGAAGACTAAGTCACTAAGGCTAGGAATAAGTGATGATGAACAGGTGACATTAGGTAATGAAAAGATTGATTAGGTTGGGAGCTTCAGTTACCTTGGTAGTATTATTAGTAAGGATGGTGGGAGCAGTGAAGATGTTAAAAGTAGAATAGCTAAAGCTCAGGGTGTTTTTTTCACAGTTAAAAAAAAGTTTGGAAGAATAGAAAGATAAGCCTACAAACCAAGATTAGAATATTGGAAGCTACAGTGATGACAGTGGTCAAATATGGCTCTGAAGCATGGGCACTCCGAAAAGCAGATGAAAATTTACTAGATGTTTTCCAGAGAAATTGCCTACGGATTGTTCTGGGTACCCGGCTGACTGACCGTATTTCAAACAGTAGGTTGTACGAAAAGTGTGGTTCAATCCCGCTTTCTGGGGCTATAATGAAAGAAAGGTTGAGATGGCTAGGCCACGTTCTACGGATGAAGGATGACAGATTACCAAAGATTGTCCGTTTTGGCCAACCGTCTGGGGCTACACGGAAAGCAGGTCGTCCTTGTCTGGGTTGGGAGGATGTCATAAATAAAGATTTAAAGGAAACGGGCACTTCCTGGGAGGTTGTAAAGAGGGAGGCTTTGAATAGATTAGGTTGGAGGAGGATCGTGCGTAGCTGTGTTGGCCTCAGGCGGCTTGGTGCTGCAGTGAGTTATTAGTAGTAGTAGTAGTATAGTTACAGATATTATCTTGATAAAAAGTATGTGAAGGAAATAAAAAGAAACATAGCAATAAGTTAAATTTGATAATACCAAATGTGAGTTTACTCCCTCTCAGGAAACGGTTAGCTTTAAATCACTAGGTTATAGGCCTACAACGAAAAGAATAGTGAAAAGAAAAGAAAAAGAATAAGAAAAAAAATAGTGATGAACTCCAAGGATTTACCTTTGTTCTAGGCATGCATTCGGAGATTCTATTTATTTTTTTCTTGAGAGATATTTCAGTTACTTTGAAGATGTCAGCCATGATATATGTCAGTTTTTGAGAGAGCGTTTAGGTGCAAAGGTCCCTAGATGCATATCCACCTTTTTCAATGAGAAAGAGGTATAATATAATTTCAAAGCACGACATTATTAGCAATATTTATTACCTGTCTAAAAAAAAGCATAAGAAAAAAATGAAAAACAATACAATGCAAAATAAGAATGGGGTCAACTTCATGGGGTAGATGCAACACAAGAAAACATAATAGCCTTCCGAAAGACCATGAACACATCATAATTTGGCTCAATTGCAACTCCTAACTCCTTTTTTCGTCGTTTATGCAATTGTAATTAAAAGATCAGTGGCACCATGCTTAGTTGTCTCAGGACAGAATTTGCTTTCTTCATCCTCCCCTGCAATTTGAAGTACCTGAGAAGAAAAGTAGACAGCAGTGTAGAGTCAACCGAAAGCATCAAACATTAGACGGTGTTTGTGATCTTCCTTTTCGACGTAACCTCCACTGCATACTCTTTGTAACAGCCCCGTACTCCTTGTTCTAACCGCTAAGGAGTCCAAGTTACTGGTGAACTCTTTCAGAGAAATTTTGAGTGAAAAAACATGAGTCGACATCGGGTTAGACGCTTTTGCGAGCCATTCGAGATAATCATTTGAAGGCTCTTGTGAACACAATTCAGATACAAGCATTTTACTCGTATTCTTATAGAATGATAGACTAATCTTGGAACACAAATTCACAAGCTTAGAAATAATATTTTTCAGCTCTGAAAAATCATCTGCTCAAATTAATTTGCGCAACTTTCCAGTTGCCTACATCATAGATCCTAAATTTTATTTAATGAGAAAACGAAACTATTTCTTCATGATAAAATACAGGAGCTCGGAGGTAGTTTAATTCAAATCTTGTACAACTACAAAAATTAGTTATATTTTACCTTGATTACCTTAGTTTGCACTTCGCAGCGATAAGGTCCAATGGATCTGTGTTGCTCCGTGAGTAATGATGGCTGACACCTGTTACTGTTCTGGATCATGCAGCAGTATTTCCAGTTCTTGCAGGACCACTCGTTATCTAGTGACTTCTTGAAAATTACAGGTGAAGTTGCTGAAACTGTAGACTCGGAGAGGGAATTCCAGTCGTTGACAACTATTTCGGAGAAGAAGTTTTGACGCATTCTCGAGTTCACGTGGCATTTAGAAAGTTTCTTTGAATGGCCTCTTGTATGGAATTGGTGGGACTTGTTCAGATTTAAGAGGCTAGATGTGTTGTTGGAGAGTTTCAGGGTAAGGCGCACGTCACTTCGTTTGTGGTCGCACACCAGTGTAGGTAGTTTGAGATTTTTTTTTTTAGTCTTTCGTCATAGGGAAGGTCTTTCAGACCATTTATAACATTGGTGGCACGTCTCTGCATGCCCTCAAGAAGTCTCGTGTCACCTTAGTATTGGGGGGCTGCTATGCAGTTTCCAAAGTCAAGTTTGGGTCTTACAATTGCTTTACAAAGTCTAAGAAAGACTTTGGAAATAGCTTGGCATCGGTGGAAGTTAGGAGATTGGTCTGTAGTTCTCTACTATGGATTTGTCCCTTCTCGTGAAAATAGGAGCCTCATGTGCCTCTTTCCAATCAGATGGGATAGTGCCGGAGTTAAGCGAAGGCTAGAAGATGTTTGTAAGGGTTGCAGCGATGATGCTTACCACAATGCTTTTGTTTTTGTTTTTTTTCACCTAGAGATGCTAATTATATTCAACCTGTGAAAACTGTATATCTTTAATTTTCAGTCAAAATAAAACTCCAAATAAATTTTTAAAGCATTTATCCCATTTCTACCTAATTGTTTGACTCCGAGCTCGAGTCGGAATTTGTAACAAAAACTTCGCGTAGCCTACTTGCAACAAAACACTATGAATCATTTGTTTAGCCCTTCTCCGTAAACAGCCTCCAAAACAACGCTAAAAACTGTATATGTGGGATCACAAACAAGTAATGAAGATGAGCCTCCACAGCGCAGTTTTAGAGAGCCTTATTTCTCTTAAGCGCTCCATAAGATCTTCTAATCTTAGAATTAAGATGTCCATAAAGCACAGCACAGGTAATTTCTAAGCCTGACAAAATCGACCAACCAAAACACAAATCTTTTTGTAAGGTTTATAGAGTGTATTTCTAAAACCGAAAGCGAATAAGACTTAATTTTAAAAACGCGGTTTATGGTTAAACTACAGAGCACAGTTGAAACTCAAAACAATAGACATGCGCAGCAAGTATCTGTAAAACTAATTCAAAGTAACTGACTGTTGATATTTCCCTATATTTGTAGAAGTCTGTAAAACTGTTACTTTACTGAAAAACAAGATTGCTTGTGACTTCCAGAGCTGCAGACAACTTAAGGATTTTTTGCCATAATCCTGTATTGTTGCACAGGTTTCGGAATTTCAGTGGAGTACTACTTTTACACAATTCTACAGATACATAGACATGTCACGAGTCAGTCTATTTGAACAAGTGCTGGTTTTAAGTTCCAGTTTCGTTATTTACTTCCATCGGAAAAACTTGGTTATTTAAGATAAATTCAAAAAGAGATCGATCTGCTGAGACAATCAATTAAAAAATCATAGGGTTTAAACTGAAACTTTTTCCAAAAGAGTTAAACATTTCTAAATTGTTATGGAGCTGTGCTGGGAAATACTTGAAAAAGTTTAATTGATCTTGTGTTTTAATTAAATTGAATTTTATCGAAAAGATTTAATCATTTTACGATTAAAACAGTCACACTATCAAATTATATATAGAATAATCGTTTTCAAATTTAAGGAAGCTGTAAAGCACTGCTCTCTAGTGATGCTAATATGGATCAAGGTAAGTCTCAAAGGCATTCAGGGATTTGCGAAAGGTTCTAAAGTAGGTAGTGCTACCTATGAATAACAAACCAAAAGATTTAAAGTGTGGATTATAATTTCTCAAAAGACTTTACGACACGATTTTCATTTAGCTAAAACCCATCTATCAGAAATTTCTTGCTAGATTTTGCCCTGTTCAGCTCTATATTGCCCTATCAGTCCCTTTGAAATTCTTTTTGTACCTTCTGACTTCTTCTAGTCCTTTCTGCCTTTCCTAGTCCCTTCCAACTTCCCTTAGGCTATTCCGACTTACTTTAATCCTTGTCTGATGTTTTTGGTCTCCTCCAGCCTCTCTTAGTCCCACACGACTTTCTTGTTCCCTTGCGAGAGGGAAGATCGTCTGTTAAAGAGAGTAAAGGGTTTTCGAAGGTATGATTATTATTTAAAAATAGTCACAAAAAGAGAAAGTAATAACCCTTTTTAGACGGAAGATGTCTTGATAAGTATGCCAACCTTCGTATTCGCACGAATTATTATTGATTTCTCCTTTAAATATCAAAGAACATCAAAATAAACATTTTTAACTGAAAAGCACAATTTAAATAGATTTTGGCCAGGATCTTGGGGGTAAAATTGAGGTATTGCAGAACTGGGAATGGGGGATTTTGAGGGAGAGGGGATATTTCATTCGATTTTGTCGAAAAATATCAAAGAACATTAAAGTACAAGTAATTTATTTTTTACAGCTGAAAAGCTTAATTTTTACAATTTTGCCCGGAGCTCTGGTTTAAGCTATGATTTAATTTTAAAAGATAAAAATAAATTCGGAAATATGAATATGCATTCTAGCATATAATTTTTTTTCGGGAGGGGGGGTCTTCCTACGAGGCTTTTATTTCATCGCCCGTACCTTTTCCAAGGTGGAAAATCTTATTTTCCTTGAATCTTAAATTTTTAAGTCATTTGGCTAGAGGAAACGAATTCTTTAAAGTGGATTTGGAATATACACCCCTAAAATTAATGCTTATGAAAAGGATCAATTTTATTTTAGTTTGCTTGAAACTTGTATTTGTAATTATTTCTGCTAAGGAGCTCATATATAAATTATAAATATAGAAAAACCAATGGTTGCCCAGCAATGGACAAAAAAAAGGTATAGAAACCTCATTTTTTGAATAACTTCAAACTTAAAACGGTGAGTCCTTAGATGCTTACCAAATATTCAAAAAAGAATTTTAATTTGGGGGCACAGGGCTTTTTAAAGATGAGCCCTCAAAACGGCTATTTTGAATTCCGATCTATTTAAAACTTGCACCCTCAAGTCTTTAGAGCAAGATTACCTAATCATAGAACATCATAGACTTCGAGAAAGGGCTAAAACTTTTATCATTTGTGAACTGGACCCTCAACCTCTGGTCTAAAAAGAGTCCAAAACTTTTTTCCCGATTTGGTTAAAATTTTTACGGGTCTAACAAAAAAGGTGTAATTATAGTTTAAGAAATAAATCGCGATTACAGTCTTTCGGTTTTAAATGAATTGATAAGGAGTATTTCTTAAGACATATCTCTAAAGCTCGAATTTACGCAAAAATATGCCTTAGAGCATAAAGATATCATGCTACATCAGGGAGCAAGCGCTGACGTAAGGGCAGAATTTCACAACTGAGGCTTCTTTCTTGGAAGGGTCAGATTTTGAATTAGGTCCGACAAATCGTCCTGAATAAGAATTTTCCCAGAAAGGGTCAGATGCTTAATCATAGGCAAGAAAATGGAACATGAAACATATGTCAGGAGACATCAAGTAAAACAAATCAAAGGTCCCGGATGTCGTATAAACTCATAGTAACCTTTTTACTTGTTATTGAGCTTCAATTAAATGTATCTTAATTTAAGTTAATATTTTGGATGAATCGTAGATTGTTGTGCTTTCTAGTTTAAAAATAAGAGTAAACGACCTGCAATACAATAACGTGACTGCTATTCCTTAGAAAACTTGCATGATTTTCGAAACAAGTGTCGAAAGTTGAGGAAGAGAGAGGCAAGATCAAATTTTATTAATTCATAAAGAGCGATATTAAGCTTATCTTTCTTGAGTTACTTCAACTGGAACCTGGTCATTAGGAATGTTTTTTTGCTGAATAAAAGTCTAATAAAAAAGGAAAGAAAAATAGGGCAGGAATTCCCTCTTCTGGGCTAAACTTTAAACCTATAGCAACAAAATCCTTACAGATAAAAGAGTCTCTTTGTGGCACAAGCCTGACATTTGTTCATGTGGATTTCTAAAAGGTTGAAAATTTTAAAATTATCTCATAGTAATAATGCACGCTTTAAATCCCTAATGTTCGTCAGTCATAGGTAGCACTGCCTACCTTAGAACCTTTCAGAAATCAAGATTTACAAATTAAGATTTACCTTGATCTATATTAATAGCAGTGCTTTACAGCATCCTTAAATTTGAAAATGATTAATCTACATGTAATTTGATAGCGTAACTGCTTTAATCGTAAAATGATTAAACCCTTTCAATGAAATTAAATTTAATTAAAACAAAAAATCAATTAAACTTTTTCAAGTGTTTCCTAGCACAGTTGCATAACAACCTAGAAATGTTTAACTCATTTTAAAAAAGTTTCAATTTAAACCCTATTATCATTTAATTGATTGTCTCAGCGGATCGATCTCTTAATGAATTTATCTTAAAGAACCAAGTTTTACTAATGGAAGTGAATAGCAAAGTTGGAGCTTAAAACCAACACATATTCAAATAAACTGGCTCGTAATATGTCTATGTATCTGCAGAATTATGTAAAAGAAGCACTCTACTCAAATCACAAAACTGGTGGAACAAAACAAGATTAGAAGAAAAAAACCCTTAAGTTGCCTGCAGCTCTTTAAGCCATAAGCAGTCTCGTTTTTCAGTAAAGTAACAGTTTTACAGAGTTCTACAAATATAGGGAAACATCACGAGTCAGTTACTTTGAGCCAGTTTTACAGATACTTGTTGTGCATACTACACTGCTATGATTGTGTTTCGTTTTGAGTTTTAACTTTGATCTTCTTAAATTACCAAGTTTTTCTGATGGAAGAAAATAGCGAAGTTGGAGCTTAAAACTAACACTTGTTCAAATAAACTTACTCGTGATGTGTCTATGTATTTGCAGAATTGTGTAAAAGAAGCACTCTACTGAAATCACAAAACTGGTGGAACAAAACAAGACAAAGAGCAAAAAATCCTTAAGATATCTGCAGCTCTGGAAGTCACAAGAGAGCTCAGTTTTCAGGAAAGTAACAGTTTTACAGGGTTTTACAAATATAGGGAAATATCACGAGTCAGTTACTTTGAACCAGTTTTATAGATACTTGCTGCACAAACTACAGGGCTATGATTGTGTTTCGTTTTGAGTTTTAACTTTGCTCTTTACTTTAACCAAAAACCCGCGTTTTTTAAATTAACTTCTATTCGTGTTTCGGTTTTAAGAATACACACGATAAACAATGCAAAATGATTTGTATTTTGGTTTTTCGATTTAGTCAGATTTAGAAATTATCTGTGCTGCGCTTGTTTAGCATCCTAATTCTAAGATTAGAGGCTCTTATGGAGCGCTTATAAGAGCTAAGGCTCTCTAAAACTGTGCTGTGGAGGCTCACCTCCATTACTTGTTTGTGATCCCACATGTACCATTTTAGTGTTGTTTTGGAGGCTGTTCACGGAGAAGGGCTAAACAAACGATTCATAGTTTTTTGTTGCAAGTACGCAAAGGTTTTTTTAGGAATTCCAACTTGAGCTCGGAATCAAATAATTACTGGTAGATATTGGGTAGATGACCAACTCTCGCTGGGTCGATACGAATGATAGCCTTTCGTAATTCGTTGGTTTGGAATCACAAATTTTCAATGCAGTTGAATGAACCGTTGTCTGTATCTAAGCTATAATTACGGTTTTGTTGTTTCTTTTTCTTTATGTTGTTATGCTCCACAGCATAATATTCTTTTGTTTCTAGTTGGTTACAAAAGCCATAATTATTGCTATTCTATAGTTTACTTTACACGCCTCCTTAACTATCCCTAAAAAATCTGTAATTTGTCGTGGTTACAGTGGAAGCTGCAACCTAGTAAAGGAAGAAGATCGGCCAATAGTAACCCAAAATTTATTGTTTTGAAACCAAATTAGATCGTAGTAAAAAGTAGAGCATAGAAATCACCATGGCTGAAAACAAAATAAAAATTAAAAAAAATTACAGTCCCCTAGCTTTGTCAGTAAGGAAAATCACTTTTTTTTTTTTTTTTTACATGGGAAGCACTGATGTTCCTTTTTTCCGTTTATATCTTCTTCACTGCTAGCGGGGCACTGGAAAATCCAGTTTTATATCTAAAGCCTTTTGTAATTAATAAAACCAATATCTAAAATGAATCTACTTTTAGAGAAAACCTACATTTTCGTATACAATATGATGAAAAACCATGTTCTGAGACAATACTGGCTATGCATGAGTTATGAAAACAAGAAAGGAAATAATAAATGAAGAAAGAAAAATAAAAATAAAATAGGCAAAACAACGAGGATTTTGTCAGCCAGTAGCAAAATATGAAGATGAAAATCAAGCAAATATTTCCACAAGGATCTCCTCGAAGTCGTCCTCAGTGCTCAAAAAATATAAAAGAAAGAGGAAAAAAATAAATATCCCCCCCAGACTAATTTAAGACAGCCTGTCCGCATATCAAACAGTTCGTGGTAACGACATGTAGTAAGGAGCGACCCGGCTGAATAGTAACCGAAACTCTAAAAAATGGAATATTCATACTAATAGTTACATCAAAAGAATCGCACTTTAGTACTGATTTTAAATATATAAGTTTCATCAAGATTAGTCTTACCCATCAAACGTTAAGAGCCTGAGAAAATTTGCTTCATTTTAGAAAATAGGCGGAAACACCCTCTAAAAGTCTTACGATCTTAACGAAAATCATACCATCAGATTCAGCATATCAGAGAACCCTATTGTAGAAATTTTAAGCCCCTATCTATAAAACTGTGGAATTTCGCATTTTTTACCAGAAGACAAAATCACGGATGCGTGTTTATTTATTTTTTTTGTTTTTTTGGTTTTTTTCCCCAGGGGTGATCGTGTCGACTCAGTGGTCTTAGAATGTCGCGAAAGGGCTCATTCTAACGAAAATTAAAACTTCTAGTTCCCTTTTCAAGTGACCAAAAAAATCGGAGGGTACCTAGGCCCCTTCCTACGCTCTTTTTTCCCCAAAGTCACCGGAACAAAATTCTGAGATAGCCATTTTATTCGCCATAGTCGAAACACCTAATATATATGTCTTTGGGGAGTTAATCCCCTGCAGTCCCCGTAGGAGGAGCTTTAAGTTACAAACTTTGATCTGTGTTTACATTTAGTAATGGTTATTGGGAAGTGTAAAGACGTTTTCAGACGATTTTTTTGTTTTTTTTTGGGGGGGGGGGTTTATTAAACTTTATTAGACGTTTTCAGGAGGATTTTTTTGGTTTGGGGGGGAGTTTTATTAAACCGTTTTATTAAAACTTAAAACGGACAGAAATTACTCCGTCTAAGAAAGGGGCTGTTCCTCCTCAACGCCCCGCTTTTTACGCTAAAGTTTTTTACTGTTTTAAAAAGTAGAGTTAAGAGAAAGAGTCAAACTTTAGCGTAAAGAGCGGGGCGTTGAGGAGGAAAAGCCCCTTTCATATACGGAGCAGTTTCTGTTCGTTTTAAGTTTTAATGTCGCTCCTTACTTCCATTTAAAAAAACGTGTTTTTTTGTTTAATTTAATCAAAACCGAAATTGTAGACAGGCAAAATCTGTTGCAAGGCAAAGGATATTTTATTCAATCCATTTGGTAACTTCTCTTTCATTGATCTCAAGTTGGTTTTTGTCTTTTGATTCAGTGTCTTTTCTCCTCTCGTAGAGCTCACTTAAGTTAGATTTTGTTGTTTTTTTTTGTTTTTTGTTTTTTTTTCTTCTTTCTTATATTTTTTTTTTGAGCACTGAAGATGACTTAGCGGAGGTCCATGTCGAAATATTTGCTTGATTTTCATCTGATTTCAACCTAGACTAGAGTTTTAGACTACGAGCAAGCGTCTGGTTCCTCCTGCAGGGAAGCTAGACATCATTTATATTAAATAATTTAGACTATAGTCTATACATAGACCATAGTTTTAGACTACGGGCAAGCGTTTGATTCCTCCTGCAGTGAAGCCAGATATCATTCATAATTAAATAAAACACTATAGTCTATACACAGATTATAGTTTTAGACTACGAGCAAGCGTTTGATTTCTCCTGCAGTGAAGCCAGATATCATTCATAATTAAATAACACACTATAGTCTATACACAGATTATTGTTTTAGACTACGAGCAAGCGTTTGATTCCTCCTGCAGTGAAGCTAGATATCATTCATAATTAAATAGCACACTATAGTATATATACAGATTATTGTTTTAGACTACGAGCAAGCGTTTGATTTCTCCTGCAGTGAAGCCAGATATCATCCATAATTAAATAAAACACTATAGTCTATACACAGGTTATTGTTTTAGACTACGAGTAAACGTTTGATTCCTCATGCAGTGAAGCCAGATATCATTCATAATTAAATAATACACTATAGTCTATACACAGATTATTGTTTAAGACTACGAGCAAGCGTTTGATTCCTCCTGCAGTGAAGCTAGATATCATCCATAATTAAATAACACACTATAGTCTATACACAGATTATTGTTTAAGACTACGAGCAAGCGTTTGATTCCTCCTGCAGTGAAGCTAGATATCATCCATAATTAAATAACACACTATAGTATATATACAGATTATTGTTTTAGACTACGAGCAAGCGTTTGATTTCTCCTGCAATGAAGTCAGATATCATTCATAATTAAATAACACACTATAGTCTATACATAGGTTATTGTTTTAGACTACGAGTAAACGTTTGATTCCTCATGCAGTGAAGCCAGATATCATTCATAATTAAATAACACACTATAGTCTATACACAGGTTATTGTTTTAGACTACGAGTTAACGTTTGATTCCTCATGCAGTGAAGCCAGATATCGTTCATAATAAAATAACACACTATAGTCTATACATAGCCCATAGTTTTAGACTACGAGCAAGCGTTTGATACCTCCTGCAGTGAAGCCAGATATCATTCATAATTAAATAACACACTATAGTATATACACAGGTTATTGTTTTAGACTACGAGTACACGTTTGATTCCTCATTCAGTGAAGCCAGACATCATTCATAATTAAATAACACACTAAAGTCTATACATAGCCCATAGTTTTAGACTACGAGCAAGCGTTTGATTCCTCCTGCAGTGAAGCCAAATATCATTCGTAATTAAATAACATACTATAGTCTATACACAGGTTATTGTTTTAGACTACGAGTAAAAGTTTGATTTCTCATGCAGTGAAGCCAGAAATCATTCATAATTAAATAACACACTATAGTATATACATAGCCCATAGTTTTAGACTACGAGCAAGCGTTTGATTCCTCCTGCAGTGAAGCCAGATATCAATCATAATTAAATAACACACTATAGTCTATACACAGGTTATTGTTTTAGACTACGAGTAAACGTTTGATTCCTCATGCAGTGAAGCCAGATATCATTCATAATTAAATAACACACTATAGTCTATACACAGATTATTGTTTTAGTCTACGAGCAAGCGTCTGATTCCTCCTGCAGTGAAGCTAGATATCATTCATAATTAAATAACACACCATAGTATATATACAGATTATTTTTAGACTACGAGCAAGCGTTTGATTTCTCCTGCAGTGAAGTCAGATATCATTCATAATTAAATAACACACTATAGTCTATACACAGATTATTGTTTTAGACTACGAGTAAGCGTTTGATTCCTCATGCAGTGAAGCTAGATATAATTCATAATTAAATAACACACTATAGTCTATACATAGGTTATTGTTTTAGACTGCGAGTAAACGTTTGATTCCTCATGCAGTGAAGCCAGATATCATTCATAATTAAATAACACACTATAGTCTATACACAGATTATTGTTTTAGACTACGAGCAAGCGTTAGATTCCTCCTGCAGTGAAGCTAGATATCATTCATAATTAAATAGCACACTATAGTCTATACACAGATTATTGTTTTGGACTACAAACAAGCGTTTGATTCCTCCTGTAGTGAAGCCAGATATCATTCATAATTAAATAACACACTATAGTCTATACATAGCCCATAGTTTTAGACTACGAGCAAGCGTTTGATTCCTCCCGCAGTGAAGCCAGATATCATTCATAATTAAATAACACACTATAGTCTATACACAGGCTATTGCTTTAGACTACGAGTAAACGTTTGATTCCTCATGTAGTGAAGCCAGATATCATTCATAATTAAATAACACACTATAGTCTATACACAGATTATTGTTTTAGACTACGAGCAAGCGTTTGATTCCTCCTGCACTGAAGCTAGATATCATTAAATTAACACACTACTCATTAAATAACACACTATAGTATATATACAGATTATTGTTTTAGACTACGAGCAAGCGTTTGACTTCTCCTGCAGTGAAGTCAGATATCATTCATAATTAAATAACACACTATAGTCTATACACAGATTATTGTTTTAGACTACGAGCAAGCGTTTGATTCCTCCTGTAGTGAAGCCAGATATCATTCATAATTAAATAACAAACTATAGTCTATACACAGATTATTATTTTGGACTAAAACCAAGCGTTTGATTCCTCCTGTAGTGAAGCCAGATATCATTCATAATTAAATAGCACACTATAGTCTATATACTGGTTATTGTTTTAGACTACGAGTAAACGTTTGATTCTTCATGCAGTGAAGTCAGATATCATTCATAATTAAATAACACACTATAGTCTATACACAAATTATTGTTTTAGACTACGAGCAAGCGTTTTATTCCTCCTGCAGTGAAGCTAGATATCATTCATAATTAAATAACACACTATAGTATATATACAGATTATTGTTTTAGACTACGAGCAAAAGTTTTATTTCTCCTGCAGTGAAGTCAGATATCATTCATAATTAAATAACACACTACAGTTTATACACAGATTACTGTTTTGGACTACAACCAAGCGTTTGAATCCTCTTGTAGTGAAGCCAGATATCATTCATAATTAAATAGCACACTATAGTCTATACACAGGTTATTGTTTTAGATTACGAGTAAACGTTTGATTCCTCATGTAGTGAAGCCAGATATCATTCATAATTAAATAACACACTATAGTCTATACACATATTATTGTTTTAGACTACGAACCAGCGTTTGATTCCTCCTGCAGCGAAGCCAGATATCATTCATAATTAAATAATACACTATAGTCTATACACAGATTATTGTTTAAGACTACGAGCAAGCGTTTGATTCCTCCTGCAGTGAAGCTAGATATCATCCATAATTAAATAACACACTATAGTCTATACACAGATTATTGTTTAAGACTACGAGCAAGCGTTTGATTCCTCCTGCAGTGAAGCTAGATATCATCCATAATTAAATAACACACTATAGTATATATACAGATTATTGTTTTAGACTACGAGCAAGCGTTTGATTTCTCCTGCAATGAAGTCAGATATCATTCATAATTAAATAACACACTATAGTCTATACATAGGTTATTGTTTTAGACTACGAGTAAACGTTTGATTCCTCATGCAGTGAAGCCAGATATCATTCATAATTAAATAACACACTATAGTCTATACACAGGTTATTGTTTTAGACTACGAGTTAACGTTTGATTCCTCATGCAGTGAAGCCAGATATCGTTCATAATAAAATAACACACTATAGTCTATACATAGCCCATAGTTTTAGACTACGAGCAAGCGTTTGATACCTCCTGCAGTGAAGCCAGATATCATTCATAATTAAATAACACACTATAGTATATACACAGGTTATTGTTTTAGACTACGAGTACACGTTTGATTCCTCATTCAGTGAAGCCAGACATCATTCATAATTAAATAACACACTATAGTCTATACATAGCCCATAGTTTTAGACTACGAGCAAGCGTTTGATTCCTCCTGCAGTGAAGCCAAATATCATTCGTAATTAAATAACATACTATAGTCTATACACAGGTTATTGTTTTAGACTACGAGTAAAAGTTTGATTTCTCATGCAGTGAAGTCAGAAATCATTCATAATTAAATAACACACTATAGTATATACATAGCCCATAGTTTTAGACTACGAGCAAGCGTGTGATTCCTCCTGCAGTGAAGCCAGATATCAATCATAATTAAATAACACACTATAGTCTATACACAGGTTATTGTTTTAGACTACGAGTAAACGTTTGATTCCTCATGCAGTGAAGCCAGATATCATTCATAATTAAATAACACACTATAGTCTATACACAGATTATTGTTTTAGTCTACGAGCAAGCGTCTGATTCCTCCTGCAGTGAAGCTAGATATCATTCATAATTAAATAACACACCATAGTATATATACAGATTATTTTTAGACTACGAGCAAGCGTTTGATTTCTCCTGCAGTGAAGTCAGATATCATTCATAATTAAATAACACACTATAGTCTATACACAGATTATTGTTTTAGACTACGAGTAAGCGTTTGATTCCTCATGCAGTGAAGCTAGATATAATTCATAATTAAATAACACACTATAGTCTATACATAGGTTATTGTTTTAGACTGCGAGTAAACGTTTGATTCCTCCTGCAGTGAAGCCAGATATCATTCATAATTAAATAACACACTATAGTCTATACACAGATTATTGTTTTAGACTACGAGCAAGCGTTTGATTCCTCCTGCAGTGAAGCTAGATATCATTCATAATTAAATAGCACACTATAGTCTATACACAGATTATTGTTTTGGACTACAAACAAGCGTTTGATTCCTCCTGTAGTGAAGCCAGATATCATTCATATATAGTCTATACATAGCCCATAGTTTTAGACTACGAGCAAGCGTTTGATTCCTCCTGCAGTGAAGCCAGATATCATTCATAATTAAATAACACACTATAGTCTATACACAGGTTATTGCTTTAGACTACGAGTAAACGTTTGATTCCTCATGTAGTGAAGCCAGATATCATTCATAATTAAATAACACACTATAGTCTATACACAGATTATTGTTTTAGACTACGAGCAAGCGTTTGATTCCTCCTGCACTGAAGCTAGATATCATTAAATTAACACACTACTCATTAAATAACACACTATAGTATATATACAGATTATTGTTTTAGACTACGAGCAAGCGTTTGACTTCTCCTGCAGTGAAGTCAGATATCATTCATAATTAAATAACACACTATAGTCTATACACAGATTATTGTTTTAGACTACGAGCAAGCGTTTGATTCCTCCTGTAGTGAAGCCAGATATCATTCATAATTAAATAACACACTATAGTCTATACACAGATTATTATTTTGGACTAAAACAAAGCGTTTGATTCCTCCTGTAGTGAAGCCAGATATCATTCATAATTAAATAGCACACTATAGTCTATATACTGGTTATTGTTTTAGACTACGAGTAAACGTTTGATTCTTCATGCAGTGAAGTCAGATATCATTCATAATTAAATAACACACTATAGTCTATACACAGATTATTGTTTTAGACTACGAGCAAGCGTTTTATTCCTCCTGCAGTGAAGCTAGATATCATTCATAATTAAATAACACACTATAGTATATATACAGATTATTGTTTTAGACTACGAGCAAAAGTTTTATTTCTCCTGCAGTGAAGTCAGATATCATTCATAATTAAATAACACACTACAGTCTATACACAGATTACTGTTTTGGACTACAACCAAGCGTTTGAATCCTCTTGTAGTGAAGCCAGATATCATTCATAATTAAATAGCACACTATAGTCTATACACAGGTTATTGTTTTAGATTACGAGTAAACTTTTGATTCCTCATGTAGTGAAGCCAGATATCATTCATAATTAAATAACACACTATAGTCTATACACATACTATTGTTTTAGACTACGAACCAGCGTTTGATTCCTCCTGCAGCGAAGCCAGATATCATTCATAATTAAATAGCACACTATAGTCTATACACAGATTATTGTTTTGGACTACAAACAAGTGTTTGATTCCTCCTGTAGTGAAGCCAGATATCATTCATATATAGTCTATACATAGCCCATAGTTTTAGACTACGAGCAAGCGTTTGATTCCTCCTGCAGTGAAGCCAGATATCATTCATAATTAAATAACACACTATAGTCTATACACAGGCTATTGTTTTAGACTACGAGTAAACGTTTGATTCCTCATGCAGTGAAGCCAGATATCATTCATAATTAAATAACACACTATAGTCTATACACAGATTATTGTTTTAGACTACGAGCAAGCGTTAGATTCCTCCTGCAGTGAAGCTAGATATCATTCATAATTAAATAACACACTATAGTATATATACAGATTATTGTTTTAGACTACGAGCAAGCGTTTTATTTCTCCTGCAGTGAAGTCAGACATCATTCATAATTAAATAACACACAATAGTCTATACACAGATTATTGTTTTGGACTACAACCAAGCGTTTGATTCCTCCTGTAGTGAAACCAGATATCATTCATAATTAAATAGCACACTATAGTCTATACACAGGTTATTGTTTTAGACTACGAGTAAACGTTTAAATCCTCATGTAGTGAAGCCAGATATCATTCATAATTAAATAACACACTATAGTCTATACACAGATTATTGTTTTAGACTACGAGCAAGCGTTTGATTCCTCCTGCAGTGAAGCTATATATCATTAAATTAACACACTATTCATTAAATAACACACTATAGTATATATACAGATTATTGTTTTAGACTACGAGCAAGCGTTTGATATCTCCTGCAGTGAAGTCAGATATCATTCATAATTAAATAACACACTATAGTCTATACACAGATTATTGTTTTAGACTACGAGCAAGCGTTTGATTTCTCCTGCAGTGAAGTCAGATATCATTCATAATTAAATAACACACTATAGTCTATACACAGATTATTGTTTTAGACTACGAGCAAGCGTTTGATTTCTCCTGCAGTGAAGTCAGATATCATTCATAATTAAATAACACACTATAATCTATACACAGATCATTGTTTTAGACTACGAGCAAGCGTTTGATTCCTCCTGTAGTGAAGCCAGATATCATTCATAATTAAATAACACACTATAGTCTATACACAGATTATTGTTTTGGACTAAAACCAAGCGTTTGATTCCTCCTGTAGTGAAGCCAGATATCATTCATAATTAAATAGCACACTATAGTCTATATACTGGTTATTGTTTTAGACTACGAGTAAACGTTTGATTCTTCATGCAGTGAAATCAGATATCATTCATAATTAAATAACACACTATAGTCTATACACAGATTATTATTTTAGACTACGAGCAAGCGTTTTATTCCTCCTGCAGTGAAGCTAGATATCATTCATAATTAAATAACACACTATAGTATATATACAGATTATTGTTTTAGACTACGAGCAAAAGTTTTATTTCTCCTGCAGTGAAGTCAGATATCATTCATAATTAAATAACACACTACAGTCTATACACAGATTACTATTTTGGACTACAACCAAGCGTTTGAATCCTCTTGTAGTGAAGCCAGATATCATTCATAATTAAATAGCACACTATAGTCTATATACAGGTTATTGTTTTAGATTACGAGTAAACGGTTGATTCCTCATGCAGTGAAGCCAGATATCATTCATAATTAAATAACACACTATAGTCTATACACAGATTATTGTTTTAGACTACGAGCAAGCGTTTGATTCCTCCTGCAGTGAAGCTAGATATCATTCATAATTAAATAGCACACTATAGTATATATACAGATTATTGTTTTAGACTACGAGCAAGCGTTTGATTTCTCCTGCAGTGAAGCCAGATATCATTCATAATTAAATAACACACCATAGTATATATACAGATTATTTTTAGACTACGAGCAAGCGTTTGATTTCTCCTGCAGTGAAGTCAGATATCATTCATAATTAAATAACACACTATAGTCTATACACAGATTATTGTTTTAGACTACGAGTAAGCGTTTGATTCCTCATGCAGTGAAGCTAGATATAATTCATAATTAAATAACACACTATAGTCTATACATAGGTTATTGTTTTAGACTGCGAGTAAACGTTTGATTCCTCATGCAGTGAAGACAGATATCATTCATAATTAAATAACACACTATAGTCTATACACAGATTATTGTTTTAGACTACGAGCAAGCGTTAGATTCCTCCTGCAGTGAAGCTAGATATCATTCATAATTAAATAGCACACTATAGTCTATACACAGATTATTGTTTTGGACTACAAACAAGCGTTAGATTCCTCCTGTAGTGAAGCCAGATATCATTCATAATTAAATAACACACTATAGTCTATACATAGCCCATAGTTTTAGACTACGAGCAAGCGTTTGATTCCTCCTGCAGTGAAGCCAGATATCATTCATAATTAAATAACACACTATAGTCTATACACAGGCTATTGCTTTAGACTACGAGTAAACGTTTGATTCCTCATGTAGTGAAGCCAGATATCATTCATAATTAAATAACACACTATAGTCTATACACAGATTATTGTTTTAGACTACGAGCAAGCGTTTGATTCCTCCTGCACTGAAGCTAGATATCATTAAATTAACACACTATTCATTAAATAACACACTATAGTATATATACAGATTATTGTTTTAGACTACGAGCAAGCGTTTGACTTCTCCTGCAGTGAAGTCAGATATCATTCATAATTAAATAACACACTATAGTCTATACACAGATTATTGTTTTAGACTACGAGCAAGCGTTTGATTCCTCCTGTAGTGAAGCCAGATATCATTCATAATTAAATAACACACTATAGTCTATACACAGATTATTGTTTTGGACTAAAACCAAGCGTTTGATTCCTCCTGTAGTGAAGCCAGATATCATTCATAATTAAATAGCACACTATAGTCTATATACTGGTTATTGTTTTAGACTACGAGTAAACGTTTGATTCTTCATGCAGTGAAGTCAGATATCATTCATAATTAAATAACACACTATAGTCTATACACAGATTATTGTTTTAGACTACGAGCAAGCGTTTTATTCCTCCTGCGGTGAAGCTAGATATCATTCATAATTAAATAACACACTATAGTATATATACAGATTATTATATGGTATACCAGAAAAATACATTAAAGTGATTTGCGCTATGTACGAGAATAATACTGCTGCGGTTAAGGTAGGAAATGAGGTTAGCAACTGGTTTTGTATTAAATCAGGAGTTAAGCAGGGTTGTGTTCTATCCCCCTTTATATGGATCATTTTGATGGACTTCGTCTTAAGGAGCATAGGAAAGGCAATTGGAGACCATGGAATCAAATGGGGAGGAAGAACGCTCCTGGACTTAGATTATGCTGATGATTTAAGCATATTAGATGAAAGTGTGAGCAAAATGAATGAATTTTTAGAGGTTTTACGAGTTCAGGGTGCTAAAATAGGCTTGAAAATTAATGTTAAGAAGACTAAGTCACTAAGGTTAGGAATAAGTGAAGATGAACAGGTGACCTTAGGTAACGAAAAGATTGATCAGGTTGGGAGCTTCAGTTACCTTGGTAGTATTATTAGTAAAGATGGTGGGAGCAGTGAAGATGTTAAAAGTAGAATAGCTAAAGCTCAGGGTGTTTTTTCACAGTTAAAAAAAGTTTGGAAGAATAGAAAGATAAGCCTGAAGTGAAGAAAGTGAAGTCAGATATCATTCATAATTAAATAACACACTTCAGTCTATACACAGATTACTGTTTTGGACTACAACCAAGCGTTTGAATCCTCTTGTAGTGAAGCCAGATATCATTCATAATTAAATAGCACACTATAGTCTATACACAGGTTATTGTTTTAGATTACGAGTAAACTTTTGATTCCTCTTGTAGTGAAGCCAGATATCATTCATAATTAAATAGCACACTATAGTCTATACACAGATTATTGTTTTGGACTACAAACAAGCGTTTGATTCCTCCTGTAGTGAAGCCAGATATCATTCATATATAGTCTATACATAGCCCATAGTTTTAGACTACGAGCAAGCGTTTGATTCCTCCTGCAGTGAAGCCAGATATCATTCATAATTAAATAACACACTATAGTCTATACACAGGCTATTGTTTTAGACTACGGGTAAACGTTTGATTCCTCATGCAGTGAAGCCAGATATCATTCATAATTAAATAACACACTATAGTCTATACACAGATTATTGTTTTAGACTACGAGCAAGCGTTAGATTCCTCCTGCAGTGAAGCTAGATATCATTCATAATTAAATAACACACTATAGTATATATACAGATTATTGTTTTAGACTACGAGCAAGCGTTTTATTTCTCCTGCAGTGAAGTCAGACATCATTCATAATTAAATAACACACTATAGTCTATACACAGATTATTGTTTTGGACTACAACCAAGCGTTTGATTCCTCCTGTAGTGAAACCAGATATCATTCATAATTAAATAGCACACTATAGTCTATGCACAGGTTATTGTTTTAGACTACGAGTAAACGTTTGATTCCTCATGTAGTGAAGCCAGATATCATTCATAATTAAATAACACACTATAGTCTATACACAGATTATTGTTTTAGACTACGAGCAAGCGTTTGATTCCTCCTGCAGTGAAGCTAGATATCATTAAATTAACACACTATTCATTAAATAACACACTATAGTATATATACAGATTATTGTTTTAGACTACAAGCAAGCGTTTGATATCTCCTGCAGTGAAGTCAGATATCATTCATAATTAAATAACACACTATAGTCTATACACAGATTATTGTTTTAGACTACGAGCAAGCGTTTATTCCTCCTGTAGTGAAGCCAGATATCATTCATAATTAAATAACACACTATAGTCTATACACAGATTATTGTTTTGGACTAAAACCAAGCGTTTGATTCCTCCTGTAGTGAAGCCAGATATCATTCATAATTAAATAACACACTATAGTCTATATACTGGTTATTGTTTTAGACTACGAGTAAACGTTTGATTCTTCATGCAGTGAAGTCAGATATCATTCATAATTAAATAACACACTATAGTCTATACACAGATTATTGTTTTGGACTACAACCAAGCGTTTGATTCCTCCTGTAGTGAAGCCAGATATCATTCATAATTAAATAGCACACTATAGTCTATACACAGGTTATTGTTTTAGACTACGAGTAAACGTTTGATTCCTCATGTAGTGAAGCCATATATCATTCATAATTAAATAACACACTATAGTCTATACACAGATTATTGTTTTAGACTACGAGCAAGCGTTTGATTCCTCCTGCAGTGAAGCTAGATATCATTAAATTAACACACTATTCATTAAATAACACACTATAGTATATATACAGATTATTGTTTTAGACTACGAAAACGTTTGATTCCTCCTGCAGTGAAGCCAGATATCATTCATAATTAAATAACACACTGTAGTCTATACACAGATTATTGTTGCGCCACCCCAACACCTAGTTGGTGGGGGGGCTTGGCGCCCCCCCCAGCCTCCCCCCCGCGCGCGTAAGTCGTTACGTGCCACATTAGTTACGCGCCATTGTAGTTGTGTCCCTGTGTCCCACCTGTGAATAGAGATAGATATATATATATATATAAGATTTTAACTACGTAAAACTTGCGAATATACAACATTCTTCGCTGTCCCATTGTCTGTGCACTAATGATTACCCTTGATCTTTGTTGATGGTTATTGCTAATCGAACATTCCCTGTTTCCCCGTCGTCATTTATATATCCCCCTGTGCCCCCCGGCGTCCCCGTTGTAGTTGTGTCTCTGTGTCCCAGTCGTCGTTTATATTCCCTGTGTCCCGGCCGTCATTTGTGTCCCGGTGTCCCAGTTTGTAATTTCTCTTTGAGTGTCCCGGTCGTCATTTATATTCCCTGTGTCCCGGTGTCCTGGTCGTCATTTGCGTCCCGCTGTCCCAGTCTGTAATTTCTCTTCGAACAATCCCTGTGTCCCGGTCGTCATTTATATATCCCCCCTGTGACCCCGGCGTCCCCGTTGTAGTTGTGTCCCTCTGTCCCGGTCGTCATTTATATTCCCTGTGTCCCGGTCGTGATTTGTGTCCCGGTGTCCCAGTCTGTATATTCTCTTTGAGTGTCCCGGTTGTCATTTATATTCCTTGTGTCCCGGTGTCCCGGTCTTCATTTGTGTCCCGGTGTCCCGGTCTGTAATTTCATCAGTTGACAAACATGACGTCAGTTGACAAACAACTTCATGACGACATACAGGTCAATCCTTTCAATGACGTCACTTGACAGACAGACAGACAACTTATTTTTATATATAGACTAGTGTTGGGGTGGCGCTTCGCGCCACCCCAACACCTAGTTGGTGGGGCGCTTCGTGCCCCCCCAAGCCCCCCCGCGCGCGTAAGTCGTTACGCGCCATATTAGTTACGCGCCATTGTAGTTGTGTCCCTCTGTCCCACCTGTGAATATAGATAGATTTATATATGTGTTTCAAACTACGTAAAAATTGCGAATATACAACATTCTTGGCTTTCCCATTGTCTGTGCATATACAAAGCCGTATGTACTAATAATGACGTCATATGCAAACGCTCTTTTTACAAACAAACAAACATGCATACACACAACTCGTTTTTATATAGATAGATAGATAGATAGATACAATACAAATTAACTGCGTAAAACTTGCGAATATACAACATTCTTCGCTGTCCAATTGTCGCTGCATATAAATAGATTGTCAGGTTTACCGACCCTCGAACATGCAACGTACAATTGTCCATGGGAAAAACAATCAGTATTAAGATCTATACCACATTTTTCTAATGATTGACCTTGAGCTTTGTTAATGGTGATTGCAAATGCTAATCGAATTGGGAATTGCAATCTTTTAAATTGAAAAGGCAGATCCGTTGGAATCATGGGAATGCGAGGAATAAGAACAGCCTCACCCTCAAAAGGCCCTGTCAAGATTGTGGCCTCTATTAGGTTTTCCATTGTTTTTTTTTTACGGCAAGTCGCGTGCCATTGCAAAGCTTTGGTGGGTTGATATTTCTTAAAAGTATTATTGGTACGCCTATTTTTAGATGTAGCACGTGTGGTGGAAACCCTGAAAGATCTATGGAATTTAAAAATTCAGATGGATAATTAACCGCTTCATTTGGCTCCAAAACTGTGTCGACTGACTTGTAAAGGACTGCCTGGTCTCGAATCTTGGTCAAAACAATATTGTTGATTTCGTGGACGTCTATATTTTTGGGTGCGAGAATCGCTCTTTCACTTAGCCATTTATTATTTTTATAATTTTTTAGAATATTCGGAAATACTTTTTCAATCAATTCATTTTTGGACGTCACTAAATTACAGAAATCAGCAGGTAGTTGTATACGTCCTGAAATTGAGTCTACTGGGAGCTTTCCGTTTCCAATGGCCAGCAATTGATCTGAAAATGTTAGAGGCTCAGGCAAGGCAGAGGGACATAGCAAGTTAAACTTTAAGGGCTTTTTAGCAAAATAGGATAGTGTTTTTAACAAAAACTAACTGCAACTAAGTTGTAGTTACGTTTGAAAACACGTTTTTAGCCTGAGTTTATGTTTTAGTAAATGTTTGTGTTTCAGTTTGAATGTAACATTTCAAATTTGTTTAACCAAAGGACATTACTCAATAAACATTTATCTGATAAGAAAAAACAATAAACTTATTAGCAACAACCTTTTTTTTTATTTTTAATTCGGCGTAAAAGACTCCACTTTAAACTGAAGAACATAAACAGAGTAGCTTAAATCGTTCATTTATTGGTTTTTTCGTTTAATTTTGATCCAGAATCAAGGGAACTTGTTTGGAAATTTTCCAAACAAAGAAAAAGGATGAAATTTATTATAAAATTCTTGAGGTGGTAACTATTGACCCCGTTTGCTGTATAGAGTCCGGTAAATCAAGCTCTTAAGAATTATCACAAATGGAAAATATTATAGCGATAGAAATTTCTGTAAGGCCTTCGTTTTGGTGAAATATTGGGAATAAAACTCTTAATAAAAGTGATGTTTGGGTTTGCTTAAGAAACGCCATAAGTTAATTTTACTACCCAGAGGCCTTTAGGGTATTAAAAACAATATTAAGAAAACAATCCAGTTGGAATAGCCCAAAGGACAGAAAAAAACAAAGAAACTTTACTTACTAGGGCTAAAACACCCAAACAACGCACAAATAAAAAAGAAATACTCAAATAGGGCATTACAGTATTTGTTTTTTTTAATAAATTGTCCATTTCCTTTTTCGAATTTATTACCAGAAAATCTTTTTTGCATCTGTTGAAATAAAGGGTGTTTTGTTCGTGTTTTTCTTTTCAAAATTCGGTGTTAACTCCATATGTGTAATTTTGATAATAAAGTACTTAATTTTTTATAAAATTTATATATTCCTTCAATTGGTCGGAAGCTTGTAGGTCTGACTGATAAACTACAGTCACATACCTAGACGCTGCATTTTAAATTCCTTTCTCGTCACACGACGACTTTCGGGGAGTCTTGTTTGTTTCTCAAATTATGAATTTCAAGCAATATTTTCAAATCAGTTGAGTTTTTGGCTAATGCTTCAATTCAAGCATGTAATTAAGGGCTTTTTTGTTCTAAAGAAATTTGGAATGGTAAGTGAATCAAGAATATATTCTTTATCTTAATGCTTCTTAAGGTAAAAGGTATATTCTGTTAAACTTTGTGTTTTGTTTTAGTATGCTCGACAATGTGTTTTACAGAGTGAAACTCCTGAGCTTGTTTTGATGCCAATGGACCGACTCCTAGAGAACTTTGGTACTACCATGTTTCATGTGAAATCCTATGCGAAGAAACAGTCTCATTAGGTCGATCGTTCTACGTTGAATCTATGGAGGATTCATGTTCCAGGTGCATCAACTGTGATACACGCCACCTATAAATATCAGAGATTCGGATCAGTAAGATATCAGCATTGTATATCTAGAGCAAGGATCAACAATTTCGCTCTGAAGTAAAGTTCTGCTAAATATTTTGAAACAGTCATCAGGCTACACCTAGCCTTGTATTAATTGTGACTTGCACATCGGGTGAGAGGGTTATTGCCTGGTCCTTTCCCAAAGATTAATGTTGTTCATACTTTCAGTAGTGTTCAGAATTCCTGGTATTCCGGGCCAGGGTGGGATGGTTTGGTTCTTAAAAAATAAGCACCAGGTGTACGGCTTGAATAATTATGCTTATTTGCGTTTCAATGATCAGTATAATTGAGTATTTTCGGTAAAATATGTATAGGTAAGGTGATTATAATAAAGAGTATTTTAAACATTTTAATACTTTATTTGTGGATTTGGAAAGAGAGTTTTTTTTCACTAGAAAATATTAAACATGGAATTTAGCCAAGGGGAGCTAAATTAGTCAGAAATTTATAGTGATAGGTCTGATAAAAAAAAAGAAAAAAAATATATCTGTTTACCCATGAAAGAATGATTGTGATAATTTCATATGCTATCCTATTTCATCATATTTCATCTAATCTATTTATGTCTAATCTACTACTATCATACTTCATCATATATTGTTTATTCTCGCTATATATGGTATATCCGTTCTTAGTGAAATAAAACTGTGAACGTAGATATAATTCAACGTACAGTGAAAGCAAGCGACGTAAATTTATATCTTGAATTTGATCTTTGTTCTAGTTTTGTACTTCACTGAAGACAGCTATCAAACAGTTCGTGGTAACGAACTGTAGTAAGGAGCGACCCGGCTGAATAGTAACCGAAACCCTAAAAATTGGAATTTTGATACCAATAATTACATCAAAAGAATCGCACTTTAATGCTGATTTTAAATATATAAATTTCATCAAGGTCAGTTATACCCATCAAAAGTTACGAGCCTGAGAAAATTTGCCTCATTTTAGAAAATAGTGGGAAACACCCTCTAAAGGTCATACAATCTTAACGAAAATCATACCATCAGATTCAGCGTATCAGAGAACCTTATTGTAGAAGTTTAAATCTCCTATATACAAAAATGTAGAATTTCACATTTTTTGCCAGAATACAGATCACGGATGCGTGTTTATTTGTTTGTTTTTTTTCCCAGGGGTGATCGTATCGACTGAGTGGTCCTAGAATGTCGTGAGAGGTTTCATTCTAACGGTAATTAAAAGTTCTAGTGCCCTTTTTAAGTAACCAAAAAATTGGAGGGCACCTAGGCCCCCTCCCACGCTCATTTTTTCCCAAAAGTCACCGGATCAAAATTCTGAGATAGCCATTTTATTCAACATAGTCGAAAAACTTAATAACTATGTCTTTAGGGACGACTACTCCCCACAGTCCCAGTGGGAGGGGCGGCAGGTTATAAACTTTGACCTGTGTTTACAGATAGAAATGGTTACTGGGAAGTGTACTGGCGTTTTCAGGGGGATTTTTTTGGTTTAGGGGGGAGGGTTGAGGGGGGTTACGTGGGAGGATATTTCCATGGAGAAAATTCTCATGGAGGAAGAGAATTTCAATGAAGGG